>NW_010187550.1:45852-82457 GCF_000695765.1 Mesitornis unicolor | reverse complement strand
AAAGATGTTATCCGGGGCTTTTCATGAGCTTAGGGATAGCAAAAGTTCCTTCACAGCTTTTCCTTTTGAGTTTAAATTTGTAAAATAATGTAGCTTTCCTCAAGGCTTAGACTTGGCCTTAAGGTCTCCTCAAGTCTTTCCTCCGTATTAGTGAAAAGGAGAAGTAGCTTTGAGATGTCTATGCATAATATGACTTTTTTTGCTTACATCCTTACTGTGTATTTAGACTGCTATATTTACTAATTAATTCTAGCATTCTTCATAGCTTTGCAGAATCGTTGCAGCTAGAAATTCAGCTGAATTTTGTTTTGTCTTGTGTATCGTGACGGAGGGATTTTAACAGCCCTGAATGCTAATTTGACTAAAAATGTCCTTTTTACTCATGAGGGTGCACAGAATAGATTCCATCTGGCTTTTCAGATCCTATTTTAAATCTGTTGCATGAGAGGTAGAAAAGATTCTTTTTTCAATTTTTGTCTGATTACATTTAATTTAGTCCAAATTGCAAAAAAAACCAAATAGCCTCATCCAAGTACCTATAAACCACTTGATTATTCTTACTATTGTTATTATTATTCATAGTAATAGACTTACACATGCTGGTATCTAACTTAGCACAAACAATTTGAAAGCTTCTTTTGGCAGTTCTTTGTTCTTAGTGACATAAACCATCTGAGCTTAAGCACAGTGCTTTTGGTTTGGAACAAATAAAAACCTTTCTTTGGGTGAAAATTATGATGATGTTACTGAAGTAAAGACAGCATGATAAATGAAGAGTATGGTTTTTATGTGTGGTGTCCTATTTATGCTTGCCACTCACGTTGTTCTCTTATGTTTTACTTACAGCTCAGGATCTTCAAATTGGCAAAGTCCTGGCCAGCCTTAAGTACTCTCATGAAAATAATTCTAAACTCAGTTGGTGCTTTGGGTAACCTCACTCTGGTTTTGATTATCACTGTATTTATTTTTGCTGTAGTAGGAAAGCAGGTTTTGGGCACTTATTATGAGAAATATTACTGTAAAATAAATACCGATGAATATTTACGCTGGCATATGAAGGATTTTTGTCATTCATTCCTGATTACTTTCCGAATATTATGTGGAGAATGGATTGAAACCATGTGGGATTGTATGGAAGTGGCTGGAAAAGAAAAATGTCTTCCCATTTTCTTGCTAGTCCTGGTGATAGGAAACCTGGTGGTGAGTTTCAAGCTATTTTTCAGTCCTTACTGAATGTATCTGGTCACACTGGCATCTTTTTTTTCCAAGGCAAATTTTGCCTCTTGAAGGGTAGTCACTCTATTCTCTTTTATGGATGTTACTTAATACATTTTCTTTCTGTCTTTTTTTTCCTTTTCCTTTGTCTTTCTCACACAAGAGGTAGCTGCTAAGCAAAATACACAAAATTATTCCTTCTACCCAGAGTATAGAACTGCAGTGTTTTTGATAATTTGATGTCCCATTTCTTCATCTTTTCTGTTGCTAGAATCAAATAACCAAACTATTCAGTGCTTTTCATGCTTACCATCTTACCCTTCTATTATCAAAAGTTTACAGTACCCAGATTTTCTGGTTTGTGTGAGAAATACTAAGTCTAATGTATATACTGGATTTACTGGAAGATGAAATAATTTTCATCTACTGGGTTTGTTGGTCTATGCTAGATCCTTTTTGGTGGTGGTGGTAGTAAAATTTATCTTTGCCTGCAGTTTTCTGGCATACCTATCTCCTCGTACGTTATGGACATCAGAGCT
Organism: Mesitornis unicolor; assembly: GCF_000695765.1. Lineage (NCBI taxonomy): Eukaryota > Metazoa > Chordata > Aves > Mesitornithiformes > Mesitornithidae > Mesitornis > Mesitornis unicolor. The sequence continues at coordinate 80,703 of NW_010187550.1, read as the reverse complement.
CGTGAAAATGTATTTGTTATGCCTAAACCCACATTTCCTTCCTTTTTCTCCTGTCTTTCCTTCCAGGAGTCATATCATACTACGTTAATATTCCAGTATAATAGTGAATAATTGCATTGCAGTGTTTGATGAAAGTGAGACTGAGATTTTTTTTATGTAAGGAGGGGTTTCTGAAATGTCTTTTCTATTAGTAGTATAATCTCCAACTTACTTTAACTATTTTAAGGTGCTCAACCTATTCATTGCCTTGCTGCTGAGTTCGTTCAGTACTGACTCCTCAATGGGAGAAGAGGAAACTGGACAAATGACTAAATGTCAGATTGCCATTGCAAAGATTCACAAGGGCCTGCAGTCTGTGAAAGAGAGAATTTTATATCATTATGGTAAAATGATGAAACGAAGGCTCAAAACAAGAGCCAAAAAGAAGACTTTGGTGAAAACTTCTGCCAAAGACATGGAGGAAAATAGCTATGCCATGACAGATGTCAGAAAGGACATAGACTACAATTGCTGTGACATTGGGTATTACAGTACTGAAGAGAGTTCCTCAGTAACAAGGAAATATGAAGAATTTTTGACCAGTCATAGTACCTGTGTTCCCATTGCAGTAGTAGAGACTTACACTGATGAATGTGATGATGAGAACAGTGTATCTGCAGAAATAGAATACAGGAAACAGGTAAGGAATATCAACAATTGGAAAATTATTGTAGCTTGCATCTGTAAATATAATCTTGAAGAATCAACAGTAAATGTTATCCCATCTGTCATTTCTGCCATTTTACTTTCATTGTTTTTCTAGTAGATTTGAAATGCAAAAGCTACCAAATAGTTTTCGTTATTCAGGAAGAGATGTTGAATATCCACATTTTCATCATTCTCATTGAGCACCATAATTCTGCTTCTGTCTTTTGTTTCCATTTATCGCTGTCAATTGCCAAATGAAGTTTGATCAAGACAGACTTTCTTTCTTTTTGTCTCCTTTGCCTTATAGATGGCACCTGGAATTTTTGGAAGGCAGGCCAAAAAATGTGTTGCTTATATGCTGCTTCTCAGTTGCATGGAATCCAAAGGGAATGCAAATAAAAGCTTCACCTTAAAGCAATAATTTCTTAATTTTTTTTTAATCCCCTATTCACTGCTATGATACTTTGGACTCCTCTTTCTATCTCTTGATTTTGCTGTGTTGGGCAGGATTAAGCTCAAGTACTCGGCAGTTAAACACAAGTACCTAAATACAGATTTCTGCATGTGAATGAGGCATTTATAGTGCCATGATAGTCAATAATGGTGCAATTCATTTGCCTGTATGTAAGTATTTAAAGATATTTGAGATAGATCCTGTGCTGTAACTATGCCATGTGTGTGTCTTGGGTTCCCTTAGGTATCTTAAAAGATACTAAGCAGTTTAGGGCAAGCAACTGCATTTAAACCCTTTGGCGTCCTAGCTGCCTTCAGTAGTGTCCCTTGCTGCGTGTCCGTATTACTTTTATGTTACCCGCTTTTGCACTTCATATTTTCCCCCACTTTGCTTTTTTGATTAATTTTTCCTTATTTTTGCTTTATTTTATTCTCTCTGAACATGTGTTATACTTTTAATAAACTGGAATTTTACCTGCTTCTTTTGACGATGGTGACGTGTCTTAGTGAAATTGTGTTTGTGACAGCATTGTTACTTTTATTATATGTGATATGATTGCTTAGAAAGGATATAGATGCTGACTTGAGTATGATGATGGATCTGCATGATTGCATTTTATTTCAAAATCATTGGGTCATCCTCTGAGATTCTTATTCCTGTATAAATATTTTTCCACTAGAGGGTAAGGGTGATACCTTTTACCCCATTAACATTACTGCAACTGTGTATGAAACATCTAGTAGTATTCAGCTCAACTCAGTACACAAGGACCTCAAGTTAATTTATTGTAGAAGCCTGCCTTATTCACAGGCAGTAGTAATAAGAGGCAACAGACTCCAATACACCTTCCCTGCAATCTTTTGCCAGAAGGTGAACAAAAAAGCATATTTACGATTCTCAGACATGTCCTAAAGGAAGAACCAGTAGAAGCTGGCTTATACAAACGGAAGAATGAGCTGTTTTGCAGGTTCTTCACATAAAGCAAGATAGAAAGCCTCTTACAGAAAATATGTTATTCTTTTCTTTTAAGTCTTTTAATTAATTTCTGCTTATTTCTCCAGTTGCCTCTTTCAAGTAGGAATGAGCTTTCCTAAGATGTTGCAACTGTACTTTCTGTCTTCATAGCTAAAAGTGATGGTGTAAGCATGTGGTAATATGGGGTTTCGCTCATCTAAAAACCACGTCCAAATGTGTAAGCAGCAAGTTCAGGTAGAACACCAGGCTGTGATGGCTATACTGTACCTAGATTAGCTTGCTAAAGATTCTATTTTATGAGTGTCTGCTGTGTTATGATAGTGGTATCACCATATTTTAAATCTATCAGAAAAGGTGTTTGGGCTCAAAGTGCAGTTACCTACTATTATGCCACAGCAGCAATGTCAAAAGCAGGTGCTATTTGTAGATGGGTTATCATATGGTCAGTGTCTAGGTGGACTGGTAGGATTCATTTTCTATGGTTTTGGTCATAAGAGGAGGCATCGTTAGTGGAAAATCTTTGGACAAGTTCCCAAAGTAGCAGAAATTGCTGATCACCTTAGAATCACCTATGGCTATTTGAAATATGTTGTCCATAAGACTTTGATGACAGAAATTCTTTCCCCACTGAAGTGGTGGAATCTGGTATTGCTTGGAATTTGTAGTGGCAAAAGAACTGAGAGCTGATTGGGATCTCTTGCTTCTTCTGCCTGTAACTAGAAACAGGGGAAAGTTGGGGTCCATCTGCAAAGGCTGCTACTGACCCAGTTGATCAAACTTAGTGAATTGGATGCAGGAATTTGTAAGTGGGCTAAAGGTAGATCTTGAGGAATGAAACCTTTCCACAGAATTTGAAATTGAGGAAGAAACCATGCTTTTACATGCCTTTGGGGATATAATTTAATTATCTGTAAAAAGGCAAACATGCTAAATTTTGTGGATGCTTTAGATTCTGTTAAAGAATTTTGACTTTTATGAATGACTATCAGGAAGGAAAATGTGGAAAATCAACTGGTTTGCATTCTTTCATACAGGGAGACAGATTAAGACACAGAGAGCAGTGCCAGAGTTCAAGCAGCTTCAGTCAGATTTCTGAGACTTCTGAAACTATAAGCGATTTTTCAGAAACGCACCAAAAGAGAGAGCATAAAGAGGTAATTACAACTTTTATCATCTTGTGGAATATGCTAGAGATGAAAATTGTCATAGCAGTTCCCTGTGACAGTTCTCTGCCATTCAGCAATGACAGGACAAGCTGGGGTTTTCTGAAGAGTCATTAAGTATAATCTCTCTGAAGATGGTAATTTCTAGAGGTAATAAGAGCTTAAAGCATGGAGGTTTGTCTCTCATAAACAGCCATGGCTAACAGTGTAATGTAATAAATTATTTTGTAAAAAATAAACATAAATCAATGAAGAAACACACTTTCTTTAAACATATCTGATAAATACTATTCATTTTTACTGGTAATTCTGATTGCTGTCATCCTTGGATTAAAAAATTGTTTCTCTAGAAACAGTTCCCAAAACAACCATACCTTTTCTGGTCCAGATACTTAGATTATTCTAATACAGTACAGTTCCACACCAATAAAGGTGAAGAATTGTGGCTTGCCTCCGATGATTCAGAAAATTAAGTGGAAGTTCAGCAACTTTCTGGATGACTACCTCCAAATGTCAAACCACTTTAGCATTTTCTGGTTTTAGACAGAGTTGCTGAAAGTTTTGTGTGTTTTACATTATTTAATTATGTTAAAAATTAATATTTAAAATATTAAAATGCCCATGAATTTAAATAATAGCATTTTTGTCTATGTTGAAGATTTCCTAGCACCTTGAATTACTGTGGAGCAGCATGGCTTTCAATGGAAGCAGTTCTTCCTTCTTCTGGCTTCTCATTCTTATCCCTATCCTCATTCCTTCCCTTTCCATGTCATATAGGACACTTACACTTCATGGATGATTGCTTTATTCCTTTTTCTTTATACTTGCTTTCCTTATTGTCTTAAGTTTTATAGGTGTAGAGGTTACCATTAACTGCAATTCTCTGAGATACGTAGACCCTACAATATAGTTCTTTCTTGCTAGGCCTTCCCATCTTCAAGACTTTTAAGACAGTTTTTATCTCTGAAAATGAAGAGAGAATTGGATTGGCAGGCAGAAATCAGAGTTCTCTTTAAAATAAAATTGTATCATAATTTAATATCTTCTAAACATTTTCCTTCCTGCAAGTCCAATGTAGACAACTAGAAGAAACCAAGAAACTTATTAAGTTAAAGCCATGGAAAGAAAAAGTAGGGATTAGCCTTTTCTGTCCTATTATTTGTAATATTATTTTGATAGTTCAGCAACATTCAGATAATTTATATGCTGCAGAATCTTTTTTTTTTTCGGGGGTGGGGCAGTGGGTGATAAGCTTCATTTGTTTTAAAGCTGGTAACCTTATTAATGAAAAGCAAATAAATTCTCTTCTTTGCCCTTCTCCTGTGCAGAAATGTGATGTTTGTAGCTATTCTGAAGCCAGCACTGTGGATCCAGTTAGTCTTCTGGAGATGTTTTCCAAGCCTAAAAAGTCATACCAACCTAAGGACTGTTTTGCAGAAAGTAAGAACCTTTTATGTATTGTGGTGATACCAAATGAACCAGTATTCAAAGATATCTGTGTGGAAAATTTCCAAATTGGCAGAAACTGTTTGCCTGAGACACTTGTTTATAAACATAAAAACTCAAATAAATATAGCTGTAGCTGGCAAAGAACTGGAGCAGGGCTTGGATGCCTGAACACAGGCATTTAGTACCACCTGAGTTGCCTGAGAGTATGCAAGACAACTGCATGAAGCTGGTAGGACTGTCACAGATGCTGTAGGATACCTGAAGAGGCCTAAAATGTTTCTACACCCCTGTGTTTAGGCAGCAAAATGCCATCTTTGCAGTGTGATTCAGTCTTATATTGAGGCATCAGACTGTAGGTATCTGTGCCTGAGCAAAGGCACTCAAAGCACTTCTGAAGGGGCAGCTGGAGGTCAGTTCAGGTATGTAGGTCAGTACCTGGTATTTTAAATGGCACTTCAGCTGAATTTGTTTGAGCTCCCAGTACAGTGGTTGAATATCCAGTCAATACGGCTAATAGAATTCAGAGGACTGTACAACTCATCCCAATGTGGACTCCTACCTTTGATTGCCTAAACTGCTGCTTAGACTTCAGTGACTCTCATGGTTCAGTCCTAATGCCTTTACAGATTAATGGAGAAGAGTGTTTCCAGTGCAGAACAGTGAACTGAGAATCTAGTTGTAATGTCTCTGCAGTGCAATCAAGTCAAATAATCAGTAAAAGTAATAGTTTACTAAACCACTTTAGTTTACCAAGTAAGCAAGTAAGAGATTCTTTTGGCCTACAGATTTTGTCTTTTCTTTGACTTTCAGTTGTTTCAACCACAGCATCACCCCATAGGTAAAACAGCACATTCTTTGTACAGTCTGTAGAAGCTCATTTTAAGGTGTCTTACACTTTTTAGATTTATGTCTCCACATTGTCCTTGGAACCAATAGGCTATTCTTTCTTTCTCTTTTCAGGTTGTGTTGGATATTGCCCATGCTGTCAAGTGGATATCACTAAGTTTCCAGGCAGAAATTGGTGGAATTTTAGAAAAACCTGCTACAGAATTGTTAAACATAGCTGGTTTGAAAATTTTATAATTTTTATGATAATATTGAGCAGCGCAGCACTGGTAATTTAATTTAATTTCTCAAATTTTGAATCTATGGTTGTCAGTAAAGAAAAAGAATCAGTAAATTTTATTTGTTTCTTCTACTCTCACATTCCTTTCCCCAGGGAAAGAAAAGAGTATAACAAATGTATCGCTTAGAAGCTATAAGGCTCTCCCCCACTTGGATAAAACCATATTCTTCTTTATAGCTCTTCATGAAACATAGTTCTTCACACACTTGTGTGCTTAATTGGGAGGCTAAACCAGGGTCTGAAATTACTTAGGAAAGCTTAACAAAGTAAAAATACTTCTAAATTTGTAAAGCAGACTAACTGCTCAGTGAAAACTTAGATTTAAAATCGTCTGAATATTAAGAAGATCAGAATCTGAAAGTGAAGATTGCTCTTAACTGGTAGGTGACCTAATGTTTCATTACTGCTCTGATTGTATCCATTTCTACTGAAGAATAAGGGAAGTTTTATTTTATTTGAAAACATACTCACTAAGTCTACTGAAAGTAACTTGTTAAATAAAACATTATATATTGCAGAAGGAACATAGCCAACAGTGTGAAAGTGATGTATATGGTAGATGTCAGGCTTTTCCAAGTAAAATCTGTTCTGGATGTATTAAGTTTAGGTTGTACACTGAACCATAGATTTGAACTGCCTGCTTTAAAATTTCCATGGCGAAATCTCCAAGGGAACAGCCTGGGATTCCTGTGAGGGCTCCTCTTTACTCATGAGGAACCAAACTGAAGTAGTGAAGGAGACTGAGTTATCAGTACTAATGTACTGTAGGATCTGGCTAAGTTGAACACAAAACTAGTTGGTATTCAGGTGCTAAATCACTAAATAATGATGATTTTTTTTTTTGTCAAAGATGTACTGTGGTGCTGAGAACTTCCACATTTCTAAGATACTGTTGTCGTCTTGCAAAAAGGGACATGTCCGTTTTCTGTTTGTTTATAAAGTTGTTTGCTGGTATGAAAATTCCTGAACCATCTATAATGAAGGGATACCATACCATTAGGCATGTCCATGGCTTGAAAGTAAATTAAATGACATGGTGATCGTAGAAATAATGCATAGAAAGGTATGTGGCAAAGGCAGAGTTAGTAGGTAGAAGTTTGAAAGAGCATCACTGCTAATGAACAAGTGTCTTGATTAATGGGTGGAAATCAAGGTAGAAAAGGTTAAACACTGAAAAAGAGTCAGGGGCATGTATCTACAATGCCTTACTTAGAAGTGACTTAACTGAAAAGGTAAAATCACTAACTAGAGAATTAGTTCTATTTAGCCCTAACTGGGATGATTAGAAATATTGGCAGCAAAAGAGAAATGGAGAGGGAGCTATAAGGTAGGTGATAAATGGATGAAAGGAGGAGTAGGGACATTGCTAGAGACTTGGTGAGGAAACAATGCAAGGTGTTAAAAGGAATTTGGAATAGATTGGCAATGTCAAAACTTTAAAATAATTTAGCAAGGCAGCAAATATGTTAAACACAAGAAAACGATGATGTGAACTACAGAAATCAGTAAAACATTTTCCTAAATCCCTACTGACATCAAAGTAATGTCAGGGTTTAGGTGAAAAAATGTGGAACTCCAGGAATAAATAGTTCCACATAAGTTGTCTGTCGTATTTTTTTCACAGCTGTATTACACTCTGCAAGCTGACTAAAGATGACTCCTTCGGAAGGTCTAGGTCCGAAAGACAGTGGTTACTGTGTTTAATTCAAGCTTTATTATGAAGAACTTTAGACCAACACCTTCAAAATTATCCATTAACTTGCAAAGCCAAAATTCTGGGTAACCACAATTGACCCTAATCAGATATTTTTTGAAGAAGTGTTGAGCATGAACAACTGAAAGTATGGGATTTTCCAACCAACCTGAAAATGAGGCTGTACTTACTTTACAATTTAGGTTTTTACTTCTAAGTATAAAACTAAGTGGTGGTTTCCCATAATATAATATCAAATGGTTATAATAAGCCAAACTGTGTATTCTTGAGCAATTTTAAAATATTTTTACATAAAACTACTGAACTGTTTTAAAACTGAATTCTGAAATTCCAGGCATTTGAAGATATTCACCTGCAAGAAAGAAAGAATGTGAAAATGCTCCTAGAGTATGCTGATATAATATTTACCTACGTCTTTTTTATGGAGATGCTTCTGAAATGGGTAGCCTATGGTTTGCACAGTTATTTCAGAAATGCCTGGTGTTGGCTTGACTTCATCATTGTATGTGTAAGTATTATATTCAGCTTGTCTTACATTTTGAATTTTTATATTTTCTATAAAACTACATGTAAAATCTGCTTATGAATCACAAGTGTAAAAGACAGTTTCCAAAAGCTGAAAAAAATTGCAATCAGAAGAGACTTTACAACAAAATTAAATGGAAATTGTAGGTAATAATCAGAAGTTGGTTAAGAAAATATTATCAAGTATCACTGTCATCAACCACCATCTTTGTTACAAAAACCTTTTTGAGTGTAGAGAGAGCACAGTTAACAATTAGAAACAGAACTAAAATCAATAGGATGATAGAAAAATGTGAGGCTCCTGGCAGCTCCGACATTTAGAAACAGAAAAAAAGTAGAGTTGCTTGCTTAAAGAAGAGGAAAATTAGATAATAAAGGGAGTTGAAAAGTTTTGTTGGAAAAATCATTTACCAGAGAGTTAAAGATGTAGGAAGATACGTTCTGCTTTGCAACCATAGGAATCCTAGCAATCCTTTATACAGCTATATAAAGAAATGCTGAAATCATAGAATAGTCTGGGGTGGAAGAGACCTTTAAAGGTCACTAGTCCAACCACCCTGCAGTAAGGAGACAACTTCAACTAAATCAGGTTGCTCAGAGTCCCATCCAAATTGTCAGTAGTGAGATGGAGTGGGCGCAGTGTTCAATATATACATATTTATTCTGAATTCAGACAAAGTTAAATAGTACAATCTTGCCATATAAGAATGAAATATTTTTGCTTGTCAAAAATACACTAGGAAGATACTGAAGTTAAATGTTTTAAATTAAGGACATCTAAACAGCTGGCATCCAGTAAGGTCAAAGTACCTGTCTGATAGACTCTGAATAGTTAGCATTGAAAGCTGTGAAATATTAGGAAATTTCAACAGAAAAAGCTAAAGTTATGACTATTTACAAAGAATGTATAGCATGGCTTTAACAGTTACAGTTCTGTAATATTAGTAGAAGTGCTGTCCAAAACAGAGGGAACACATGAAAATATCCAATGGCTAAATAATGAGACAACAAATTGAAATAGGAAGAGGCAAATCATGAACAGTGAAAAAACCCCAAATTATTGAATTTCTGATGTTTTCAGTTCATTTTCTCTCTTATGAAAATTTAAAATGAAGACTGAATATATTTTTTAAAATAATTTTTGTTTCCACATCACTATCTTAAGTTATGATAAAGAATTACTGTACACTGTTCTGAGAATAACTATGCAAAAAAGAGGAATAATTTATTTGAATAATCCTTTCTGGCCTTGTAGTGTATGACAATGCCATAGTTATCAATTTGATTGTTATACTAGCATTCTAAAATATTATATGACCTGTTTAAATCTAAAAAAAGAGAAAAAAGTGTTTAAATTAGAATGAATTAATTCCATTATTTGAAAAATATTAGGAAATAGTGAAATAAAATTTAGTATAACTTTGAATGTGTTTTTTCTTCATTTCACTTAGCAATCAAAGATACTGTAGCATTCTCCTGTGTGACCTAGTCTAGGTGATCCTGCTCTGGCAGGACTGGATGATCTTTTGAGATCCCTTCCAACTCCTAGTACTCTGTGATTCAGCCTATGGTTGTCTACTGACACAAATACAATGAATTTTTGTGTACCATTTAATAATCCCAGTTTCTATTCAATGAACACAGCTGTCATTTGTTTCCTGGGGACTAAATAATGTTTCCGAAGACAAAGCATTTTGTTCCTCTGGGAGTGCCCTGAAGTCTCTCAGGACTCTTAGAGCATTGAGGCCTCTACGGGCTTTGTCAAGATTTGAAGGGATAAAGGTAAGGATATCGGAGGTGTGCGTGCGTATTTTGCAATAGCTGCATTTGAAATTTTTGTGACAATTACAACTTGAATCTCTGTTTTGGGACTTGATGGCATTAAGATTGTTCAGATTGCCTACTTACATCTAATGGTTGTTAGTTTGAAATAATACCTAGCACTTTCACAGAAATTCATAAATACAGATCTTAATAGAAAAGAAGCTGTATATACAGTTAGTACAGAAAGCAAACTATAATGTGAGGAAGAAACTCATACTGTGAAAGTTGTAGTTTATCAATCTCCATGACATAAGAAGCGTAGTGACCATTGTCCTTTCTTAATTTATTCTCATTATCTGAGGCCAGAAATTGCTCTCTAGATAAATCAATGAATTAATTGCTTCAGTGGAAACTATTGACTTTTTGTTATTCCTTTTCATAATTCCCCTTCTTTAGACTGCTGTGCTTATATCAGCTTATCTTGACAGTTATCTAGACAGCTTCATGTGCCACATTTCAGGTTCTCCAGAATGAATTTGAAAGGTAGTGATCTTTTCAAACCTAAATAGGCTGGGATTTTCTTAGTAGGAGAGGCAATTTTTCTAATTCATTTTTAAAAGCTGCTCTGAGTGAACGATCTGGAATCTTTAAAGCCAGTGGGGAGAAGTAAAAAGCTGTGTAATGCAAATCATGTGGCCCATGTTAGATCACAGAATGTGGTGAGACACTAACTTCAGGCCCTGGGATGGATGTAGAGCAAATCCTCCTGGAAGCCATGAAGACAAGAAGGAATCAGTTAGAAACAACCCGTGTGAATTTAGGAAGGGCAACTTTTGCCTCTCAAACCTCATTGTCTTCTATTATGTGATGGCTGAGGGAGGGAAGAGTCATCTGTGGTCTCAGATATTGATTATATCTGGTTTGGATAGGTGAACTATAAACTAGGCAGAAAATTGGCTGCACTGCCAGATTCAATTGAGGGAGTGGAGCATCTCTCTTATGGTTGAGGGAGCTGAGTCTCTTTAGCTTGGAGAAGAGGAGACTGAGGGGTGACCTCATTCATGTTTATAAATTTGTAAAGGGCGAGTGTCAGGAGGAAGGAGCCAGGCTCTTCTCAGTGATAGCCAATGACAGGAAAAGGGGCAAAGGGACATAAGGAAAAACTTTTTTACTGTGAGGGTGACAGAGCATGGCCCAGGCTGCCCAGAGAGGTTGTGGAGTCTCCTTCTCTGGAGACATTCAAAACCTGCCTGGACGCATTCCTCTGCAACCTAACCTAGGTGATCCTGCTCTGGCAGGGGGATTGGACTGGATGATCTTCCAAGTTCCCTTCCAACTCCTAAGATTCTGTGCTTCAAAGTGCAGAAACCATCAGGATGAAGTTCAACTGGCAGTGACTCAGAGGTCAGTCCTGGGACCAAGACTACTCAATTAACGAGAAGAATGTGATAGAAATTGTCCTCAGCAAGTTCACAGATGATATGAAACAGGCAGGAAACAGTTAATACACTGGGGTCAAGACTGCTCTTCAATGAGATCTTGCCGGACTGGAGATACGGGCTGCAGAAACCTCAGAAAGTTCAGCAAAAGCAAATGCAATCTTGCACCTGAGCCAGAATAACCACACATAACTGTGGCATGATGAGAAATGAGAAGCTTTGCAGAAAAGGACCCAGGGTGGACAGTGTGTTAAATGTGTCAGCAGAGCAACAAAGATCTACCACCTATTGAGCTATATTAGCATGAGTCTGGCCAGCACATTGAAACAATTCACTCTTCTGTTTTTGACACCTGTGAGACTGAATCTGGTGTGTTGTGTCCACTCTGTGGCTCCCCAGTGTAAGCAGATACTAACTTAGTGGAGAGTGTTCAGCAAAGTGCCACCAAGATGGTCAGAGGACTGGAGAGGAGAGGCTGAGAGGATGGAGCTTGTTCTGTCTGGATAAGAGAAGATTAAAGGGAGGATCTGATTGGGATCCAATCAGATGAGGAATATAATTGTTATCTTTAACTACTTAATGGAAGGTTATGCAAGAAATAGATCTAATATTTTGTGCTAGGCCCACAGTGAGAAAATGAGAGAGTTGGCTATGAAGGATATTCCAATTAGCTACTTGGGGAAAAAAGATGACAGTGTGGGTGCATAGGATTGCAATAGATTGTCCAGAGAGTTTGTTGGATCTCCATCCTTGGAAAAATTTAGAACTTGCCTGTACAAGAGGCTGAGACACTTGGTCTATGTTGGAGCAGCTGATCTTCAGAGGTCCCTTCTAACGTGTTTCATGCTGTATATTTCTAGTATACGGATATTATCCAAGGCCAGGATAAAAGACTCAGAATTTTCTCATGATAGTAATGAAACATTTCCGGAAAGATTTTCACTATGCCCCACCACAGAGTGGTGAAAAATGGTGAAAAGAAATAGAAAATAGTCCTCAAATTCTCACAGGCAACAAGAGTGGTCCTGCCTGTCAGCATCAATGTGCTGGATTCACAAATATGAATGTCTGCTTGTGTCAGGTCCCTTGACATCACCAACACAGACACCAAAAGCTGGAAACTCGTTTTCACTGAAAATGTTTCTGGAAGAGATTCGCTGCTTATCGTGGTTTTGTATTCACCTGGTCCTCAAGCAAGCCTAACTGAAGGAAGACTGCTGACCAAAACAGCTCAGTCCTGGAAGCCCAACTTCTCTATGTACTGTGTGCAGTCAGTTGCCAGTGGTTAATGTGTGAGGTTCATTTTGCTGTGGACAGCAAGCTGCTGTTCTCTTACAAAACCCCTCCAAGATAAGAAGAGAGGGTTAGTTATGATATTGTAGTAAATGCAGATCATACAACCCATTCCCCTATAACTGATTTTTAGATCCCATAACTAATAGAGGCTCATAATCTTATTTTATGTATTGCTTTTAGCTAAGGATGATTCTGGTTGCCATCTGTTTTGCTTCCTTCCTCAAAAGGCAAGATAGATACCACAGAATTACATACTAAGGCAAGCTTGAAGTTGGGTTGAAGGCTGGCTTTGAATTTGACATCTATTAGTTTTTATATGAGTGAGAATCTGCAATAGATATAGAATAAAAAAAAATAAGGTTTTTTGGGGATGTGAATGTGAGTAATTAATTCTTTTAATTAATTTTATTTATTTAAGGTTGTTGTGAATGCACTCCTGGGAGCCATCCCCTCAATCTTGAACGTTTTGCTCGTCTGTGTTGTCTTCTGGCTCCTATTTAACATTGCAGGAGTAAAATTACTTGGATATAAATTTTCAAAATGTGTACTCCAGAAAGGAAATATCAGTGAAATTAAGAACAAAACTGATTGTCTTTCTGCTAATGGAACATGGACAAATAGTGATGTAAACTTTGATAATGTTGGGATGGGATACTTGGCCCTTCTCCAAGTGGTAAGTTCTGTAGAAACATACTCAGTTTTGTTTTCCTCAAGGAAATGTGTTGAGCAACCCAGTCATGGGACCCCACTGTGCTTCTGTTTATCACAGTGAAATTGGAGATCCTTTTAGCTTCCATAAATATTTTTCTTATCTATAAGCTGCCTGGTTCCTCCTAAAGAACACTTTAACATGTGCAGACTTGTGTTAAAATCAAGCATTGTGTTTCATGGCTTTTCAATTTTGTTTTTAATTTTGTTTTTTAATTTTTTTTCAATTTTGTTTTGATTAACATACTGACCCTGAAATAGTCTACATGTTACTGAATTTAAAGTTATTCTCACTTTCCTTAGTAAAAGTTAATTCAGAGTGGATGAGAAAGAAAAAGCACAATGCAGATTATTTATCTTTCTATATTTTCCTTTATGATATAAGTAATGAAAAATTGGAATGCTAATTTCTTGATCTCCCTAATACCACAGTGAAGTAGAGTAAGGCATTTTTTTTAAAATGGCTGCTATCCCTGTATCTCTTCTGGATGAAGTTCTTTGCCTTGGATCCTCCAAAGTGTTCTATGATTCTGCAGAGTTACAAAAAATCAGAGGAAGTGCTGTTTACTCAGAAATTGTCCTTATCCTTTTAGGAAATATTTACTAGTTAATCTGAAACTTCGACTGCTTTTTCAAAAAGCAGAGAATTTACACAAATTTCCATTTAACAATAGGTAACATTGAAAAACATTTCACAGCATTCATGGCAATTTTTTTTCCTTTTTGGGAAATAATTTTTTTTCTCTTTACTAGACTCCAGTGAATTATACTTCCAAGCAGTTCTTTGGAAGTAATGCACTTATTTTATAGCACATTGCTCACTTTACAACAACTCTTAATGTATTTATGTTAGTTCTACCCTATTTTAAAATTTATTTTTATTTTGGTGATAATAACCTTATTAATGCATTTTTTCAGGCAACTTTTAAAGGTTGGATGGATATTATGTATGCAGCAGTGGATTCACGTAAGGTATGCCATTAAAATGAAATTTTAGTTCTTTTCCCTTTCTGTCTTTCCTTTTCTATCCATACATTTATTTTTTCAGCTTTGTTTGCAATATTGAGTCAGAAATACAAGTGGATGAATGCTTCAAACTACACAGTGAAACAATAATCCATGGAGTACCAAATAACTGGAACTTACACAAAAGAAAACTGGTTAAAATGGAGTGACACCACACAAAACTCTGGTATATCAAGACTGCAGAGGGCAAGGTGTTGCAAATTTTGGACAAGTCTCATTCGGACACACAGTTCAAAGGGTCTTGGAGGGACTGTGCCTCTGAAGCAAATTTGCTTTTTAAAATGTGTAAAGTAGCATTAAAATGACATGAATCTTTAGCAGTTATTTCTGGAAGTTTTCTTCCCTGTATTTGACATCCTTACTATTTCATCCCCATTTACATGGGTTGTTTCTCAATCTATCACAGTGTGTTTCAACTTCTCTGTGCTTAATTTAACTTCCATTTTCATTATTCATTCAAGTGCTGTACACTTGAATCTAGTGAAATAGTTGCTAATTAAAAAGATCGTTCCTTGTAGGGCTGATCATAGTGACCTGGCTTTCCAAAAATCCTTCTAGTCTGGGATAGCACTCAAGGGGATGAAGGTTCACCACCATATTTTGTCTGAGCTGTTTTTCTAATATAGGCATTCACAGTATCACTTCTGATTGGAACTATTTCTTTGTTACTTAAGAATTTGCTAGAGTTGGATTTGGCTATAGATCTTTGTAATTATCTTTACAAACAGTAACAGGACAGAACAAGACAGTTTTTCTACTCGTACATCTAAATAAAGGTTTAAATGTGTAGAAATAATTTATTTTCCTGACAATAAAATGATTTATTATAATAAACTGAATGCTATAAAGCTGCTTATCTGATTTTTACAAAGATTATTTTTCTGTTTTGTTCTGGTTTGTTTGTTTGTTTTAACAGATTGATGAACAGCCACAGTTCGAAGCATTCTTATCCATGTATATGTATTTTGTGATTTTCATTATTTTTGGATCTTTCTTCATGCTGAATCTTTTCATTGGAGTGGTTATCAGCAATTTTAACCAACAAAGGAAAAAGATAAGTATTACATGAGCTAATTCAGGCTTTCTTGTCATCTCAATTTGATTAAGTGAATGCTAGTTTGACATCTAGATGTCTGATATTTTCAAATAACTAGTTGACTGGAGAAATTTAAAATAATATTTAGATATCTAGCTTTGAAAATAGGAGTCCCCTTTTCCTCAAAGCTTTTACTAATTTACTGGTAAATTTAGTAATTTATAAATAAATAAATAATAATTTACTGGCACTTCCTTGCCAAATCTTTAATCTGTTCTAAGTAGAACGGTGAAGAGGAAAAAGTGGGTAGTTTTAGAAAAGTGAAGCCAGAAAAAGTTATATAGACAGGAGAGTGGAATTCTTCTGTTTTGAAGATTTAGTTTGGAGAACAGAATAACCCTTTTAGCTGAGAGTAGGCACCTGACAAATGTGATAAGGATAATCAAGAAACATGACTGCTCATGGGAGAAGTAACCACTGGTTTTCTGGTAAAGAAACCTGAAAAGGTCTTGTTAATCAGAACTACTCCTAAAATGAGCTACATTTTAAAAATGCTATCTCCAATGAAGTATCTCTACAGATTAATTTACTGGGGTTTTAAAACATTTCTGCATTGAGATCCAAGCCGTGACCCCAGGAAGAGGCCATCTAAAAATTTACAGGCTTCTTAAAGGCTATGAAACAGATTGCTTCCAATTTTCTCCTTATAGTTGTTAGATTCCCTGTTCTTTTTATTCACTAGGAAATGGAAGGCAAAATCTTAGAATGGAAAAATTCAACAACCAAAGAAAAGCAACAGTCAGCCTTCCCTGGTGTAGTTCATCATCTTTTTGCCAAGCTTATTTGTCAATTGAATTCTCTCCCTGATTCATTTAGGGGCTTCAGGTATCCAGAATATCAAGGGAAAATGAGTTAATTAATCCACCTGGAAGTCTTAAAACAAATAAGCATCTTGCTCATTAAAAAAAAATACCACAAAAGCAGACACCCACATAAGGTTTACAATTTCGAGGTTCACATTTGAAAGACAGAATCTCTACAGAAGCTATTTATTATTTCCATATGCTGACTTATACAAGTGTCAAAGAATTACTGTCTTTAGTAGAGATAGATAGCAATAAGGCCTACAAGAAATTCTGCTTTTGAACGGAGGAAGGATATGTAGGGGTTGAGGAACAACAATTCAACTTCTCTGTAATAATTTTATTTCATAACGAAGTCTCAGTTATAATAATCTCAACAGACAGAAACAACACTGGTTAAGTAGCTTATGAGCCTAAACACTTACTAGCAGCTGATGTGGATGCAACACTTTCCTCAGTACATGCTGTAAGTGTGCATTTTTTTTTTTCTTTTTCATATCTTTGCTGTTTCTTCAGGATTTTCACTGAGATTCCATATAGTTAAGTTAAACTGAATTTTCAGAGGTCTTGGCAGGGCGATTCAATGTGCAGATACGCTACTGAACAGTGTTACATGTTTGTTTTACAAATTGCTAATCATTCAGCGCTGTTATGATGAGTGAATACTCCATTCAAAGTAATTGCTGAGTAATACAGGTGGTATAGATGGTAATGAGTACCAGAAAATAATTATCAGGAACTGCCCCCATTGAACTTTGTCCCAAAGTGCTTATTCATAATCCTCCATTTACTTGCTAGCCCAGCAATATAGTTCTGTTCCTACCTTTCCAAAAAATATAAGTGGAAAGTATATTACTTGTTGATGAGTCTTATGTAATTTTTAAAATATGGAATAGATTTGTAAAGTTTCAGAAGGTCTCTCACAGCTGAGGAAACTGGCTTGGGAACACTGCCTAGACAAGGCTTTCATGATCAAACCCTGATCAGCTTTTTGCAGTACATATTTTCAAAGAGAAAGGGGAAAAGCAGAAATAGTGAAGACACATTACATCTCTGTGGTCTCTTAGAGACCAGTCGTGACAGCTGTAGCTTGCATTGTTTTATATAAACTTGCTGGTGTTTATCTAGTTGGCTGCTTAAACTTCAGCTAAACAACAGCATTCTTTTCCTTTACTTAGGTGGAAAAGATCTCTTTTTAACTGAGGAACAGAAAAAGTACTATAATGCCCTAAAAAAACTTGGATCCAAGAAACCTCAAAAACCCATCCCAAGACCATTGGTGAGACCATCTTAAGTAGAATATGATGGAAGATAAGATGGTGAACATGTCTGAACTCAGTAGCCAGGCATTTAGAAATAAATTCTATGTTAGAGCTCATTATCTTCCTTATTCAATATAAAACCATCTAATGTAGTCTTTCTTCAGGGGTATTCACTTGAAGAAATTTACAGCCTGTCACCTATTCAAATATACAACCTATTTATAAAGCTTCATATTAAATATTTGCTATTCATAACATGATTACTCGCGTTGCATGATATTGCTCCTGCAACTAGATTGGATTATTGCAGGTGGGAATGACTAGTGAGTACTACATGCCCCATGGCTGCTATTTACTTTTATATATTCTTATGCTTTATTTCTTGTAGTTACTTAAATTTTATTCCATGCCTGGCTTCACATGTAACTATTCAGAATTTTTCTTGCTTATAACATTTTAATAAGAATTGCTTATCCTAAAGTGCCTGCTTCAATAAATATTTCTATTAAAAGAGCAATCACAATGTACTCTGAATGTTTTCCTTCTGTATAATTTTTTTTTAACAAAATGTGGTTGCATGATACCTGAAAATCCTTAGCCAAGTACTGAGTGTCGTCTTTGAAGATCTAAAGAAATCACCTAAAAATGCTTCTAGTAACTTACTGTTAAATTTATATTCTCTTTAAATTAAATTCTCTTTCTAAGCACAAATTACTGATTCATATTTGAATGTATTGAATTTAGGTCTCAGAAGTAGCATTAAGCAGTTCTTCTCCTTCTCTCCACAGAATGTGTTCCAGAGATTACTGTTTGATATAGTATCGCACAAAGCATTTGACATTACTGTTGTGACTCTCATCTGCCTAAATATGGTTGTTATGATGGCAGAAAATACCCAGAAAAGCAGCAAGGATGTTCTTAATAAAATCAACTATTTTTTTGTGGCGGTATTTACTGGGGAATGTGTCATAAAAATACTAGCTCTAAGACATTACTTCTTCACCAGTGGTTGGAACTTATTTGATTTAGCCGTTGTGGTCCTTTCACTAGTTAGTAAGTATCAATCATTCTTAGATCAGGTAATGTGTCTTACCAACACTAATCCAAATTTCAGTATGAAGTAACCATTCACATAGATCTGATAAACAAATTCCAGATTCTTTGTACTTTTTCAAACTATATGCTAAGTGATTCCTCCTAAAAGGATATATTTTTGTTTTGCCTTATATTTTTACAGAGTACTAAAAGATAAATAGGTATTTTTCATTTTTTTTTAAGTATTTGTTTTATTGAGTAATTAACAGAATAGGAATTTAATGCAGTAACATCTTTTGTGAGTTTCTGTACTTAAACTGTCTTAATGTTTTTATGCTTACTTTTGTATCACTAAAGGTACACATTATTCTGGTAGTAGGATAATAGAATGGGGTGTGATGGAGGATGAATACTGAAAGAGTTTTTATTTGCATCTTGCTCTTCTCTGATCTCATTCAAGTACCAGGCATTAATGAATGTCTCACATTTAACATGTCCCTTAGGCCTGTAGAAGCAGCAGCAATCAGACAGCAGCTAGGAGACAGGCCCCATAGCTTCCAGCACAGGAGCTGAATAGAGTTAAAAGGATTTTTTAAGTACTTAAGCAATGCGTATTTTCATCTCCTGAATTAGAGAAATCGGTGATAATATAGTTTCCAAGCTATGCATAATCTTGATATCTATTTAATATTTAAAGGTATTACAATTTGTCTTTCTTTTTCTATGCTCTTTTGTAAGGAATTGCAGTATTGAAGATAACATTTTCATTAAAAGTGATGCAATACGATCAATATTACTTTCAAAACCTGAAGCATATAAAAAAATGGACATAAATAGGGGATTTCACTGATATGACTTGACAACATTTTGTTTTCTTTTTAATTTCAAAGGTATTGGACTTTCTGAAGGCCTTCAAACTTTGTTCTCTCCTACGCTTTTGAGAATTTTTCGTTTGGCACGAATTGGACGAATACTGAGATTAGTTCGAAAAGCCAGAGGAATTCGCACTCTTCTTTTTGCATTACTGATGTCTCTTCCTGCACTGTTCAATATTGGTCTTTTGCTTTTTCTGGTTATGTTCATTTATGCTATTGTGGGCATGACAAACTTTGCCTGTATTGGCTGGGAAGGTGGGATTGATAACCTTTTCAACTTTCAAACCTTTGATAGTAGCATGCTCTGTCTCTTCCAAATTACAACATCCGCTGGCTGGGATGGTCTTTTGGTCCCTGTGTTAAAAGGGTCTAATTCATGTGCTCCCAACTTACATTTAACAAATGAACAGAGAAATAATTGCACAAATAGGGAGGTTGGAATTTTATTCTTTGTAAGCTATGTTATTATATCATTTCTCATTGTTGTAAATATGTACATAGCTGTCATTTTAGAGAACTTCAGCATTGCCACTGAAGAAAGCACAGATCCTCTTAGCGAGGATGACTTTGATATGTTTTATGAGACCTGGGGAAATTTTGATCCTCAGGCAACACAGTTTATTGAATATTCTGCTCTTTCAGACTTTGCAGATGCTCTGCCAGAACCCTTACGTATTCCAAAGCCTAATAAAATCCAGCTCATATCAATGGAACTCCCTATAGTTAGTGGAGATAAGATCCACTGCTTGGATATCTTGCTTGCTTTCACTAAAAGGGTCTTGGGAGAATCTGTGGGTATGGATGGTCTTGAATCACACATGGAAGAAAAGTTTATGGCTGCCAATCCATCTAGGGTTTCTTACAAGCCAATTACAACTACCCTTAAAAGAAAACAAGAGGAGGTATCAGCGCTTGTTATTCAAAGAGCCTTCAGAAGGTATTTGATGCATCGTTCTTTTAAAAACAAATCTTTCTTACACCGTCATAAACATTATAACAGTGCTGTTTTTGAAGAAGAAACACGTGAGAGGGAAAGTCTTATTGTATCAAAGTTTAATGAAAATAATGGTAGGAAGCTAGATAAATCACGGACTACATCTTCCATATCTCTCCCTTTATCTTATGAGGGTTTTGCTGAGACAGATAGTGGCAATGTTAACACATAAGGTTGCCCCAGGCTGCAACATCTTTTATTAAACCGATACCAGTTATTTTCAGATGGAGAAAATATTTTGGTCCCAGAGTATAATACTCTAAATTTAGAATAATGATGGCAGCCCTTAAGTTTTGTGATTGTTCAGTTTTGCAAATGCTCCTTAAAACACTTAAGATTTGAACAACTGTGTTGTAAATCTTAGAGGAAAATCACACCATGGAATGTTTTTCCTCAGCTACTGGAGCGAGTTAATTTTTACACCTGTCATTTTCTGTATTGCTTCATATTTCTGTGTTTACAGCAGAAATCTGTAAAAGATCAGTTGTAACTGTCATATGATTTATAAGTACACAAGGGTGTAGAACCATGTTTATCTCTTTTGAAATAAAGCCTGGTTTCAAAAATTGATTATGGTGGCAAAATTGTATAAGTACAGCATTTTCTGTAAAAGAACTCACTCAAGACACTTGAGTATAATCAGCCACTAATTTCTATGTTATTCAGGACAATCTTCCTCCTAGTGCCTTTGGATGAATTTGTTTATGTTTAAGAATTTTTGAGGTATGCTTTGCTTGTGTACTTAAATTGATTTAACTTATCCTTGGGTGTCTGTGCTGGAAAGTTGTATATCATTTGTTCTTTGTATCCTTCAGTGCGTGAAAGTTGTGATAATAATAGTTACCAAAATCAGAGGATGGTATGTGAGCGATGTTGTTTCCAGAAAAATCTTAAGAATTATTGTACATATAGTGTCATCATTATAATTAATCCAAATGTCATAGAAAGTATTACTTAGTAATCAGAGAAGGAGTCTGTGGTGTATCTTATGAGACAACATTTATTAAGGTTAGAGAAAGTATTTATTTAATTTGCTCTGAAGAAAACCATGTATGAACAATGTGTTTTGCAGTTTATTTGGTCAGGTGAAGTGTCATGCTGGCCTCAGAACTAACGAAATGGGATTATTGTAGATTCTTCAATAAAGAGCTGAGATGCTTATGTGTTTTTGTGTGTTTTGTAAGAGGTACCTTCAGTTTCAGTTTATTACAAGACATAATCTGTTATTAGAGGGGTAGAACCACAGTTAACTAAGTTTCCAAAAGTAGCTACCTGTTAGTACACAAAAACTGAAAATGTTTTACTTTTTACAGAGCATCAGAAAAGATTTGTCCTTTTCAGGCCAA
The DNA here is from genome assembly GCF_000695765.1 of Mesitornis unicolor. NCBI lineage: Eukaryota > Metazoa > Chordata > Aves > Mesitornithiformes > Mesitornithidae > Mesitornis > Mesitornis unicolor. Next base: position 58,966 of record NW_010187550.1, on the reverse strand, counting down.
GAATAGCAGGAACAGTAAGAAGATCATTCAATTTTTACTGTCATTTCCCTTGTTAAAGATTAGAGGACACATATTAAAATATGACAGTTATAATAAAATCTAAGCTATTTGTAGGACAAATAAAGATACATGGAAGCTGAGAGTTAGAGTTCAGATACTGTACAGTTTGAACTGGCTTTATTACTTCCAGAACCAGCTTGTGTTCAGAAAAAAAGTTGACAAAGGAGGTCTGCAGACCTCTTAGGATAACTCAGAAATTTGGACTCAAGGTCAGCAGCACTGGGCAGCGGGGTGCAGAGAGACTTGGTGGGTCTGCTTGAGGCCTACTCCTACTCCTGTCCAGCTTGGAGTGCTTCTGTGCCCACATGAGTGGGAATGAGCCAACAGCTTTTGTTCATTGATCAGATACCATTAGATGGCAGCATTTACTGTGTTTTAGAATAGAGCCAGTAAAATGAAACAGTTTCTACACATCAATGTGGAGTTATTAAATTAATGTGAATAAATATAGAAAAGAATGTCATAGAGTCATGGAATGGTTTGGGTTGGAAGGGACCTTACAGCTCATCCAGTCCAACCCCTGCCATGGGCAGGGACACCTCCACCAGCCCAGGCTGCTCAAAGCCCCGTCCAACCTGGCCTTGAACACTGCCAGGGAGGGGGCATCCACAGCTTCCCTGGGCAACCTGGGCCAGGTGGAAACTACACAGTGCTCCAGGTAGAATCTCACGGGAGAAGTGTAGAAGGGAAGAATCACTTCCCTCTACCTGCTGATCATGCTTCTTTTGATGCAGCCCTGAATACGGTTGTTTTTTTGGGCTGCAAGTGCACATTGCCAGCTCTTGTTGAGCTTCTCATCAACCAACACTCCCAAGTTCTTCTTCTCAGGACTGCTTTCAAGCTGTTCTCTGCCCAGCCTGTGTTTGTGCTTGGGATTGCCCCTACCCAGGTGCAGGACCTTGCACTTGGCCTTGAACTTCATGATGTTCACACAAGCTCACCTCCCAAGCCTATTAATTTTCCTCTGGATGGCATCCCTTCCTTCCAAGGTGTCAACCACACCACACAGCTTGGTGGGCTCACCAAACTTGCTGAGGGTGCCCTCAATCCCACTGTCCATGTCACCAACAAAGATGTTAAACAGCACTAGTCCCAATACTGACCCCTGAGGAACATCATTTGTCCCTGATCTCCATTTGGACATTGAGCCGTTGACTACAACTTTTTGAGTGTGACCATCCAGTCAATTCCTTAACCACGGAGTGGTCCATCCATCAAGTCCATGCCACTCCAATTTGTAGACAAGAATGTCATGTAGGACAGTGTCAAATGCTTTGCCTAAGTCCAAGTAGATGATGTCTGTTTCTCTTCCCTTATCCACCAACACTGTAACCCCATCAGAAGAAGGTGGCCCATAGAAGCCCACCAGATTTTTTGGGCATGATTTGGCCTTAGTGAAACCATGCTGGCTGTCACCAACCACCTCCTTATTTTCCATGTGTCTTACCATAGTTTCCAGGAGGATCTGCTCCATGATCTTGTTGTGCAGAGATGAGACTGAGTGGGCTGTAGTTCCTTGGCTCTTTTTTTTTTTCCCTTCTTAAAAATGGGGGTTATCTTTCCCCTTTTCCAGTTAGTGGGAACTTTGCTGAAAGTCACAACTCTTTTTTTTCTGTCCTGGGCTCTCAAGCTAGCCACAGTTCTCAGTCAGTGCTTGTTCGTGGACTGTTCTGGTTTTTAAATATGACAGATTGACAGACCTTGATGACTCAGAGGTATTGCTTCCTGAAAAAAAGCCCCAAAACAACATTCTCCTTTGTGCTTGGATCTTCCAGGGGGTGGTTTCAAGCATATCTCTGCAGCAGGAAATGTTTGTTAGGAAAGAGGTAAGAGGGCTTTGTTCTTACATATTGAAAAAGAAGGAAAGACTGGAAAAACCACATGAGAGAATTTTAAATACTAATAATATGTAACAAAATTCCAATTAAAAAAAATGTTAATCTGACCTTTACAATTTAAAATTATGTTGCTTGAGTGCAAGAGCAGGTGTTGTGCTCTGGTCCAGATTTAGGAATACTTCAAAGATGAACACTTTATTTCCATTGTAAGAACAGCAATTCTGGACAAAATCACACCTGGCATAAACACATCGTTAGTGTCCATTCTCCTTCAAAAACATACAAAAGCACGTGAATTCACCACAGTGGAAATTTAAAGTTCTGCCCATTTTTTTAGTACTGCTTAAGCATTAAAATAGCCTCAGCACACTGTTGCAGTGTTGAAAGGAGAATGATAATGTCCAGCTGTTGCAGATCCTTAATGCTGCTCAAAAGCTGAGGCAATGCAGAGTTTCTGTAAGAAGACTACATACAGCAAAGACTTAATAGCAGTAACAAGTGGGAGTTTTTGAAAATTCTGGTATCTGGAACTGTGAATTCCTCCAGGTAATACTGCCTGGACACAGGTGAACTTCTTACATTATTGTACTGCAATTAACATCATAAAATTCAAATAATCGGCTGTTCTCTCCCAGAATCAAATCTCCTTGATTTGAGGAACAGATCAAAATTCCCCATCCTTCCACTTTACTCACCAAGTGCACCCAGGTCCCTGAGAAAAGCAATCCCATGGATGGGTTTGCCATTACCTGAGGCAGGAATAATCCAGACTGTCTTCCACAGCACCTTTTTCATGTGCACTGCAGGGACATTATCATCTTCTACAGTATGTCAAACTTCTGATTGGGCAGGGTCAGCTTGATTGGCAGGTCCACTAATGTTGACTAACAAAGTTGCTTTTGCCAAATGTGTATTCCAGTGTTTGGATGTCCCGCCACCCATTGGTCTCAGTGTAACCCTTAACAGTTAATTGTATCATTTGATCATCCTGGAGGCTGGTGCATGGTAGGGGATGTGATGTACCCACTCATGCCATGCTCTTTGGTCCACGTGTCTCTGATGTCAGATTTCTTTCTGAAAGTTTCTTCAGTACCCTCATCCATTATAAACATATGGATAAAGATACTGAGTAGTTTTAAAGCTGAATGTCGTGGCACAAGTTCAGGTTCTTTGTCCTGCCAACTCCAGAGAAGATATGTGAAGGCATCAACTTAGTAAGTGATTTTATTGATCTAGAGAGACTTTTGAAAGAGCAATAGAGATGTTTTGGCAACCCCTCAGGAAATATAGCTGTTTGGGCAAATCCGTTGCAGTTATCTGCTTCATGGTTCCATGGAGCTAAGGCAAGACAGGCCAAGCTGGTTTTGATGGTAGTCATTACCTTAATGCAGAGCTCCTGGAGTTCTAGGCAGACTGAGGGCAACGCAGCTTCCTCTTCTTTCCAGGTTCCAGGGAAGATGAGCTTACGCAGGAAAATTCGAAGTTTAGAGATTCATAGATTACGTTTAAAACAGCCACTCTACCTTGCTGCCCAAACACTGTGTAGAATTTGTTCCCCAAGATCACTGGATCTTTGTTCCCGAAGTCACTGGAAAGATCAACTCTTAAGTAAATTTTCTTTTATATATTCATAACCTTCTTGAAATGAAGAAAGTAGCTGGAGATAGTATTTTAATAGTGGTCTTACTATGCTACCAGTCTTAGCATCATTTTCTGCAGAATTTATAAGCAGATTTCATACCACTACTTCAATTATCTGGGGTTCTTTTGTTTGTGCATGGCTGTGGCTGGAGTAATAACACAGACATAATAAGGCAAATTGAAAGTCATCCTTTTGTTCTTCACTTGATAGTTGTTTGCCACTTCTGTTAGTGAAACTTCTAACTGCTGCAGCCAGAAATCCATGTTTGTGTAAGAAGACAGAGTCTTCAATATCTGTACCCAGAATTTAACAAAAATACTTCCAGCTGCTGCTTCTTCCACTTCTGAACAACATCTGTAGAAATTTTCTTCCCCTTTTTAATGCAACAAAAGTAAGTTTTAATCCAAATAGCAGCATCAAGATGCCACCACAGCACCTTTGGAGAATGGCACTTGGATCCTCCCTAAACATATGTAGTGCCCATCACTCATTTCTCAGGCTCTCTGGTATTCCATTCAATATAATATTTGTGCTTATGTCCATTACATCCACCCTACTTATCTTCAGTTTCCTCCTATAAATTGTTTTGTCTTCCAGCTTGGCAAAAACAGAATATCCAATGGCTGTGAGAACATCAAATATAATGGGTTACAGTTAAGGACTTCTTTCCCCTGAGTAGCAAGCTCATTCCTTAACAAAGAACCAATAACCCAGATGGCAAACACCCAAAAAATCTGTATAGGAAAGGGAGAGTATTAATGTACAAGCAAGGATAAAGTCAATGAAAGCCTCACTTTCTTATACACCCAAGAATCCACCAACAAAATATAAAATTATAGGAAAAACTAAGATTTAGTTAATTCTGCTGCTCAAGTGACAGGTATCGGTTGGTATTTATTTAAGAATACTATATCTAAAAGTGTATTTGCACTGTATGTTTTGATATATACAAACTACAGCCTGCAGTTTCAGCCTGCAACACGCTTAAACTGATAAATGCTTAAAATGCTTAAACTGCTACTCAACTTCAGCTGAATACCATCTCTAACAAGATAGAAAATGCTTCTTTGAATTAAAATTTATCCCGGTGTTACTTTGTTTTGTTATGCCATATTGTTTCGATATGTGCATGTTGACATGCGTGGACATACCTGGCTGCCAAACGAGAATCTTACTGCTTCTTAAACTGTTATCACCCAACTCAATTTTCCACATTTACTCATTTTCAGTCCAGGACAAAGGCATTTTCTTCCTGTATGACTGCCAAGCTGTGGTAGCAGCCGTGCCAGATGCCCACCAAAGCCACTCTATCACTCCGTCTCCTCAGCTGGACAGGGGAGAGAAAATATAACAAAAGGCTCATGGGTTGAGATGAGAACCGAGAGAGATCATTCACCAGTTACTGTCAAGGGCAAAACAGACTGAACTCTGGAAAATTAATATAATTTATTACCAATCAAATCAGAGTAGAATGAAAACTAAAACTGAATCTTAAAAACACCTTCCCCTCACCTCTCCTTTCTTACAGGACTTAACTTTATTCCAAATTTTATCTACCTCCTCCACATCAGCAGCACAAGGGGACAGGAAATGGGGGTTGTGGTCAGACCTGCTGCTTCTTCCTCCCCAGAGGGAGGGCTCCTCACACTGTTCCCTGGCTCCAATGTTGAGTCCCTCCCATGGGAGATAGTCCTCCATGAACTTCTCGAAGGCGAGTCCTTTCCACAGGCTGCAGTTCTCGAACTGCTCCAGCATGGGTGCCTTTCCTTGGGTGCGGTCCTTCAGTAGCAGACTGCTCCAGCGTGGGTCACAAGTCCCACCAGTAAACCTGCTCCAGTGTGGGCTTCTCTCTCTGTGGGTCCACAGGTCCTGTCAGAAGCCTGCTCCAACATGGGCTTCTCACACTGTCACAGCCTCCTTTGGACAGCCACCTGCTCCAGTGTGGGGTCCCCCATGGGCTGCAGGTAGATATCTGCTTCACTATTACCCTCCATGGGCTGCATGGGGACAGCCTTTCTCACTATAGTCTTTACCATGGGCTGCAGGGGAGTCTCTGCTCTAGTGCCTGGAGCACCTTGTTCCCCTCCTTCTTCACTGACCTTGGTGTCTGCAGAGTTGTTTCTCTCACATATGCTCATTCCTTTCTCCACTGATGTTTTCACAGCAGATTTTTTTTTTTCCTTCTTAAATATGTTATCATAGAGGCACTACCACTGTTGCTGATTGGCTCAGCCTTGGCTATTGGCAGGTCCCTCTTGGATTTGGCTGGCATTAACTGTCTGATACAAGGGAAGCTTCTAGCAGCTTCTCACAGAAACCACCCCTGTAGCATTTCCCTCTCCCCTACACTACAAACCCTCGTCACGAAACTCAATACACCAATAAAGCCTGTAATGGAGGAAGGCTCCAAGGAGATGGGCAAGGGTGATGTGCCTAAGAAGTTCAGGTAAGAAGACTATAAACTGTTGCAAAAAAAGGCAGCTTCTGTCACCACAAAGGGGACTGGTGAATGGCCTTTGTTTTAGATAAACAGCTGTTAACAGTTGGGTGGATCAAAGGATGATATAAACAGTTGAGTGGATCAGCTGGTGGTGCAAATGTTTCTACCAGAGTTGATTAACAGGAAAGATCTCCCTCAGCTAGTAAAAGCAGCATGAAGGGAGTATATACGTGATTCAGCCTAACAGAGAGAGTATAAAAACTGAGCAACTAGCAAAGGAATCTTGAAGAGAGCAATGGGCTTGAGCTCCTCCAACTCATGTACTTCTTCCCAGTGACTGGGGGTGCCCAGCATCATGCTGGTAAGCATATTATAGAGATCACAGCAGTGTTGTGATTGAACTGTATATCACAATTGCTATATTTTGCTGAGTGTAACCCCGCTTTTGTATTGTGATTTCAGCACATTGTGTATCACTCTGCTAAATCAAAAGGCCCATGTAACACCAAATATCTCTGAATAAATAAATTTGATATTAAGTATTGCACCTTTCATGTGTAAAATATCTAAAAGAATCTGGTCAGAGAGTATTGGACTCTGCCAACCAGGTATGGCTGTTCTTTCTGCAATTATGCAGAGTCAAGAATATAAATGAGCAAACATGTAGATAAAGGCTTTTCTATTCATCAAAGGTGGCACAATGGTAAAAGAAAAAAAATGATGACTTTGAACCTATTTGCTCATCCTAATGATTATAAAGAGAGTAAGAACAGCCATCTTCATTTAAGGTTATAAATTTCATATGTTTATCTATGTATACAGGAACAGGTATTTTAATTGGAGTGCAATTAAATTAACTTCATAATATTCCATTGCATGCCATGAATAATATATAAGAAGTAAAGTGAAATCACTCTCCATGTTTCCTCGTTCAATTATGCCAATTTTTAGATTTGAATACTATATTTGCCTGTAATAAAGGATAAAACAATGGCCTTGAGGCTTTTATTTCCAAGGGCCACATCATTGCCCCACTCATGGCATAACAGTACACACTGTTCAAGGAGCCATTCCTCACTGAAAAAAGCTGTGTTTCAAATATGGCTGAAACAGTGCCCATGTTTCATAGATTTAAGGACAGAAGATCACTGTAAAGATCCGTGGAGTAATAAACTGTTTTCTTACAAGACACTTTCTGATGATAATTTGGTAAACCTGCTTCTCTACATAACCAGCTGCTATTTCATCCTTCTTTTGCAGCTTTTGTCTTATTCCATCTTTCTATGACGTTTAAGAGCATAAAGATATTTACTGGGTTTATAATGCTGCTGTCCTTTTGCTGGTACCAGTCCCACTAAACACAAAGTTGAATTCCCAGGTCCTTTATGACAGTGGAGAGAAAAGTCTCCCTATGGCCTCAGACTCCAGGCAGAGAAATAAATCCCCAGAAATCTTAGAAGAAGGTCTGCTCCTCCCAAACTCTTAATAATTGGATAATATGTGGTATAAGTGCCCTGATTAATAAACAAAGACTGTCCTATGGTTGCAAGGTGTTGTAAGTGAAGAGTAGAAAACTGCTTGCATGTTCCCATAAATCCCAATGATTTTAAGATTCGGATGTAATCGAACTCAATTATTAACAGCATCCTTTTAACTTTTGCTTGAATTTTAAGCCAAAGAGTGGCTTAAAATACCTCACAAATTAAAGGTTTTAATGTACCAAAGTAATGGTTGCCATACAGCTTTTTATCTGTGTGAAAAAAGACATATTTTGCTACCTAAAAAAATAATCCCTACTCAATGCACCAGTTCTGGTATTATGAACTGATGATTCTGTTTGCAAAAGAAAAGATCTTTTACATCAATAAAAATAATACCACCCTAAAACTGGTTTCAGTAACTGAATGTTTATGAAGCTGTAGATAAATACAAGCACTTCCTTCCTTTTCTCTCTTACTTTGTCTCTTCCCAAATTTTTCCTTTTTCAATTTTAGTTTCTTTATATTTTGTGTGTTGCAAGCAACTGCATGCTAAAAGTGTTACGGTTAAGGCATGGGAATAAAACCTGCCTCTACATATCTTGTGCTATATGTGTTTTAGATCTGATACCTAGAAAACGTTTGTATTCTTGTAAGTAAATAAGAATGGAAATGCTTATAGAATAACATAAAATTATGGCCCCAGTTACAGGACATTTGGTTTACTTGAAAAAAAAACCTCCTGAATGTATGCATTTATATATGCAACCATGCTTGTGGGTTTATGATGTTACAAGAGCCAATTGCAGTAGACAGACTGCTTGAATTTTCTAGACAATAATGAAGTTTATGTGCTGCAAGAAATACTAGGATGACTAACACAGGTGAGACACTGATGTTATTTCTGATTATTAATTCCTCTGACCTTTCTATTAATTTGACACAAATACTTGTGGCTGGCAAAGCACAGATGCTTAGGAAATAATGCATTTCAATAGCAGGAGAAGAACCCTTTGACTTTTCAACTGTGTGTTCCTATTTCTACAAATTCACAGCTCCTTTAGGCTTTAAAAGACGAGGGCGAGATGAGTGATAAAACAAATCCTAGACTTCTTTCTACTGTGCTTGTTGAATTTGATAGACTTCTAAAGCGTGCCTTCTAAGAGGCAATTTCAGGCACTTCTCTTAGCGTTCTCCAATTATGCATTGGCTGCAGCTCATTGTATCTATCAAAGTGTCACAGATGCTTTCACGTAGGCACTATATTGCTTTTTCAGACCCAAGAGAGGGGAAAAATCAAGCACCCCAGCATCTTCTCCTTAAGTAGGTGTTGAGCAAATTAGCACCATTACAATTCAGCATGCATTAGTCCATTAAAGAGCTGGAGGAAGATTCCTTTGTGTAAATGACCGAATGGTTTCACTGTATATCTGTATTAGTCATTTCCTGTTGTTCTTTAAAGAAAGTTCTTGATACCTGATATTTAAAAGGTCTTAATTTCCACATGAGCATCATGATGAAAAAAAAAATATCAAAGAAAGCATTCCCATATTTTTAAAACGTAATTAATTTTTTTTAATATAATCAAATTAAATTACTTTTTGGCTCAAAGAACACAACAGTTTCCCAACTTCAAAATACTCATATATTTATCCTATAATTAATGTTACTCCTTCCTTACAGAATTTCTCTTACTTCCCCAGATAATTTCTGCCACTGTTCCAGATTTAATGGTAGATGATGCAAACAAGCAGCTATTTGTACTGGCAATCTGAGGATTTAGACATCTCATCTGCAATGAATACGCTCAATTCAAGTAGGTGGGATTAGGGCTCTTCAGCTGTCCTGAGATACTAGGTTGGAAAGCCGTGTGGTAATGAACTGATGCCCTGGCCATGAAGTTTGCCTCTTCTCACACGCCTTCAGTTACATAAGAAGTTTAAAGATGAACTCAAAAAATACAAAAATTGGGAAAAAAAATATACTGTGTGCTCAGTTCTTTTCTACCACAGATTATGAGAGGCAGCGAGGTTACCATCATATAGGAAATTTCAAAATAAGAGGCAGAGATGCTGGAGAAAGACCTCACAGAAACATACAGAATTAAGTTATCCAGATTTCAAAGAAAATATTGAAAATTCCTGCAGAAAACTGTTGAAGATAGCAGACAGTGACAAGCTCCTCTTCCAGATAAGGTGGAAAGAGGGAAGAATGTAGTTTGAAGTGCAGAGCTGACATAACGTGCTGTTGGGGATTCTTCAGCTTAGACCTGCTTTTACAACCATTTACACAGAAAAGAGGATCTCATTTTCTAAACCATATTTGTCACTATTTTTTTTAAACTGTTCCAATCTGATGAACAACATAGTCTCTAAATCAGCACACTCTGCCAAACAGATGCTCTAGTCAATCATCTTATTATGCCTTAAATAGCTTATCCACTTCTACTTTCTGTATAGGTCCTTAAAACTGGGTACTCTTGAAGGTTGTAGTTAATTCATACCAGCCTGGACCTTCATTCCAGGCCATAATCTCTTCAACTAACTGAAGTTGCCTCTGATTTTTTTCATAAAAAATGGAAATATAATGGATTAAAGAAGTTTCTCAAAGAGTAAATATCCAGTGTCTGATACAGCTAGGGAAATCTCCAGATATACTTAATGCTACTTGATGAAATGATATTTTGAATATTAATTTTCTAACTTGATTTACTTCACTACCCTAATTCTCTCGGTAGTCTTTTGACAGACCACTGAGGAGAGAGAAAAGAGCAATCCATATTTTTCCATTTGAGTAGATGATAAGCAAATATTCCTGACTGAAATGTGCATCAGACCATTTAGAAAGCTGAAGATTACTGTATGTAACAGAAAAATGTTAATACATACTTACAAAGAAAGCAATTTCCTGTTACTCTGTAATACCAATTATCCATTCAAAAAAGTCTGAATTTTATATCACCATGATTTTTTTAATATAATTTCATTCACTGATAAAAGGAAATGAGATTCCTTTATACTAGGTCTTTATTTTGACAAAGATGCCAATTAACTACTTTATACCATTTAGAGTTCACTATTATGTGGATCAGAAAATGGCTTCAGCTATTCTTTTAAAATAAAGAAGCAATGCAATATATTATAAAAGCTATTCTAATCTCTGTGCAGTAAAAGGCCTTCATAAATCACTAAAAGCTCTCTGCAGCATCATTTCCTCAGTTTCAAACTGGTCTATGAAACCCATATATGTTAATGTTTGTCACATAAACAACAATTTATGAGGGCTTTCCCTCTTGACCAGAAGCACTCGGTCTCCACTGCATTATAAAAGTGTTATTAAAAAAACCCCAAACCCAACACTGAAAAGGTTCTAGTTTTGTAAAATCACAGGAACATTGTACAGACGAACATAGCTCCTGAGCTGACAAACAGGCATTTTGGAAGCCAGTTCCTGTACCATAATTTCATTGAAAGAATAAAATCAATAACACATCTAAAAAGAAAAATATGGAAATTTTATTATATAAATCTCATAGTGGTGATTTCTTTATGGGAAAAAGAAAGCAGAAGATGAATGATTTGGTCCTTACTTTATCTATCCAAAACCATATCAGTTAAGCAATTCTAAAATAACTTACATTATTACATTCAAATAGTACAAACACAGACGTTGCAAAATTAATCTTTTCAAGTCTGTGTTGGTTGGCATTAGAAATTGCAGTAGTTGCAATTGAAAAGCTATAATTTATTATTTTACTTACGGGTACACTGCTCAGAGTATGTAAAGTTTCTTTTGATTAATGGCTATATAACTCTTCATTGAATATCTGAAAGCTGTCAAAGAATTTTAACATGAAATATTGTTAACAACAATGAGTAAAAATTATCACAACACTGACATTTTTCCTTTCCCAGATGAAGAATTTTACACATTAGCTATTAACTCTTTCTATTTGGTTTTCATCTCCTTTCTCCCACATTGTGCAGTTGAAATGATTCTGATTAGTGCATTTCTATTAAATGAAAACCTAGGATTGGTTACAGAAAGAAAACCCACACTGTATCCTTAAAAAAAGATGACAGTGAAATGCAAAAGGAATTTACAGTTCAGATTTCCAAATTATATCGAGATTCTCAGAAATTAATCTTTACTAAACCTGGTGATCTTGTGGGATTCCAGAAATATGTGCAAAAATGACTGCACTCATGTAACTCATCTTTTTCCCAATTAAATCTGCAGTTGTACTACTGTTACTATAGCAATGAAATCCATGTAAAAACCTGGATAGATACTGATTGCTGCACCTGATGTATCATTTTCCACAATCTACCTTCCATTCTTTATTTCTTAAATTGCTGCAAAATAGCATAATTTATCATAACAGATAGGTACATACACATGTACCAATTACAGCATAGTCTTGAAATATACAGAAACAAGTTGGTGCATATTTTGAAAAAAACTAAGAAATGAAATTATTTTGTAGTGTTTTTAAGTAACCATTCCTTACCCAAAAGTTGTTGCTACACTGTAGAAGATAAAACTGAAAGGCAATTTGAATCTCACTTTAAGCTGACTCTTCAGCTTTGTTGTAGATTAAACTACTTTACATTTAATGAATATTCTTTTCTAATAGCAAACATACATCACATGAATGTTTCACTTGTCTTTAAGTATTAATTTTTCTTAAGTTCAAATATCCATTAACATCAAATATTTGCCCACTTGCATTAAGCCATTCCTGTCTCATTTGCAAATACAGATACTACTCAGCTTTTAAAATACCTCTATGTATTTTCCCTCTAAACACCCAGATTTTTTTCTAGACTATTTTCATATGTTTTCTTTTCAAATGGGGAATCTTTTTGGCTTTTCTTCATTTACCAAGGTTGAGATTTTGTAACGGCAGCATTTATATTTGTACATTTTCAAACTTTATTTTAGCTTGAGGCTTATTTCCCGCCAGCTGTTTTCATTGACTTAAATTTGCTGTGGTTGGAGGTTCTTCACTTTTCCTACTGATGGAGGTGAGGGGTCTCATACAGCCTTGCTGTGAGTACAATGGGAGAAATGAACATTTAATTTTGGACAGGGAAGGAAAAGTCACTGACAAAGGTGCCTCACCCTTCTCTGTCTGGTAGGAAATCTGTATTTTCTCCTCACAGTTAAAAGAAGGTGGCAAGTGTCTAAATTCCTGTTTATGATCAGGGACTATTTCATAAGAACAATCAAAGGAACCTAGACAGCAGCATCTCACCTTCAACTAAACCTGTGTTTTGTTCGGTTTCTGCAGTTCAACATTTCTGTATTTTCATGTGTTTGCTGCCCTTTGCAGGCTACACAGGGAATTGTGACCCAAAGCCACATCACAGCACAGGTCATGGAGGTGCCTGCTTTCCCCAGCAATCATGGGGGTAAAAGTGGTTGAATGCTTGGCTCGAGTTGGTTCTCTCTTTGCCATGAGCAGTCCATGGACTTGGATAACTCAATACACACAAGGAATATACCTTTAATGCAACTTGTAAAAAAAGTGCCCTTTGTAAACACCCTGGAATATTTTTAATTGCTGAACGCTCAGCTTATCTCTGATTCAGTCTGGGCCAGAGCTACGAGATCCATCAGATGGTTAGTGCAAGGACCTGAGAAGTCTGAGATA
>NW_010187550.1:16343-45821 GCF_000695765.1 Mesitornis unicolor | reverse complement strand
TTCCTGCTTTTTTCACCCGTAGATGGCAATAACTCCTTGTCTCTAGGAACTGCCAGTTATCTTTCCACAAAGCAGAGGAGAAAATCTAATAGGCAGGAAGCCAAGACTTCTTGGTGTTTCAAGTCCATTTTCCACCTGTAATTTTGGGTGAAATGCAAATACCACTGAAGATAGATATGAAAGCTATCTATGTAACCAGTGCTGAGGACACTTTAGAGTGTCATTCTTAAATGTTTTTAGAAACTTAAGTCACGCTGGTTACAATGTCATTCAGACACTGAAAATCCTATTGGGCATCCATATAATTCTTTGGTGGTCATAAATACCTTTTCAAATCTACCCTTGTTATTTGTCAATTCTTTCCATATGAATGCAAGGTACAGATATCTATACAAAGTACTCATCTTCATGGATACCTGAGCGAATCTTAGAAGACCTCAAACTTCATAAAATTAATGTCGGTATTTAATTTAATGTTTTAAAGTTATATAAGGTCTGTGACAGACAGACAGCTGACAGGGAACAAGGGATAATATGAATTGAATTTGTCGTGAAGTCTGAGATTCATGTGACTGGTCTGAATATGCTGTTTTGTGTAAGTAATGTGAATTTAAAGTGTGGTAGTGGTGACAATTGTGAAGTCAGATGGATTAATAAATCTTTAAACTCTTTTAACCTGCCACGAGATTTCCTAATTTCATTTGTGGATAGTCTTCTGATCATTACAGATGTGCTTCTTCCTGTTAAATGAACCCTTCTGTGCAGTGCTCCATCCAAAGCATCCAAGACAAAGTTTAACTTCCTACAGCAACATACCCATTAAATTTAGAGGCTAGTGAACCAAAGTTTTTGCCAAAAGATGGTAATGTTCCACTGGTGCATCAAAGTTAGGGACCTGGTGTACAATCATGACTTATTTCTTTCATTTCTCAGAGTCCTACACACTTTGAAAGAAGGTAAATTTAAAGACAGGGGAAGATTGGCAACCAACCCAAATTCACAGAAAATAAAATAGCATTTATTTCAGTATATTGCAAGATTACTTTCCTTGAAAGTTTCACTTCCACTTCAACCAAAGCTGCCAAGGATGAAACACAGATGGGGTAAAAAATTGTTTTATTGATCCTGACTTTATTTAGCATAGGGAAGGATCTGACACCAAGATCTTCTGGGTCAAAACTCTGCTCACATTTTTAATGCATTCTCTTGCTCCAAGGGTACCACCTCATATTCTGTCCAGGGGGCAGTTGGCTTTCCTTACTTCGATTAATCCCATTTTAAGTAGGTGCAATATTAGACATCCTGAACATGAAATATAATCTGAAATGAATGTATCAGCCTTAATTTCTGTCTTTAGTGTCTGATGAGTATTTTTTTTTCCAATGCTTAATGCAAAGAAGTTGTCTTCCTTTTACCTTAAAAAGTTCAGGGTAATTCAGAAATACCACACTCGGGATCCTTTGGATCAGACTGATTACAAGCATGATCACACACTGTGCTATGCAAAACCTCATGGAGAAATGAGTACACTCAGCAATAGAAATCTTGGTTCTCCTGCAGAAGAGGCAGGATCCTCTAAAATTGCACAGATTCCTCCTTTGAGAGAGGAACTCCCATTTTCCTTCCCTCTTTCTGAAATTTAGTTGTATGGGCAGAAATTTACTGTGCCATTTAGCTTCAGGGCTAGAGAATGAGCCTTTCTAGGAGTGAAGGCATAGCTGTAAAGGTAAAATCTCTTTCACATCCTACCCAACAGTGGCTTCAGCCACAGAGGAGTTCCAGGTTTCAGAAGTAAGTGAACTCCTCCAGGTTTCTCACTTAGTATTCATATATATCATCATATATATATATAATTAATCTGCACAATGTATATGCACTGGCATTCTATTTATTTATAGATGCATACACATACAGATTCAGAGGAGTACCAGTCATCAG
Source organism: Mesitornis unicolor (assembly GCF_000695765.1). Lineage (NCBI taxonomy): Eukaryota > Metazoa > Chordata > Aves > Mesitornithiformes > Mesitornithidae > Mesitornis > Mesitornis unicolor. The sequence continues at coordinate 43,883 of NW_010187550.1, read as the reverse complement.
TTTTCCTGTCTTCTACACAGCTTCAATCATGGTCTTTCAAAATAATTTATAGATTCTGCATTATACATTGTCTGAACTTACTAAAGGAGAGAATTGAAATGGAAATATTCAAATAAAATACAAAATAGTACGGACAGCTCTCACTGAGAGGCTGGCAGACACCTTTCCCCCCATGTTTTCTATCCACTGTGTTCTCTTTCACTCCTGATTTTTCTGTGAAATACACTCAGAAACACAGGGGTGTAACAATACCTTAAAGAAATGCTGAGCTTGGAGCCTCCCCAGCTTTGCTTACTGAGGTTACAGCCTTTCCCGTGAGACCTAGTATAATCACATCAGATACTTGGATGGCTGAATAGACGCCTCCCTCAACACTCCCCATGTACAAATAACACACTTCCTGAAGGATGAGGATTGCCAGAGTGATGAGAGATTGATGAAAGGGGTAAAAGAGATGCTAAAGGTAGTCAGGAGATTTTTCCAACTGTTTCTTGGGGAAGAACTGGGCTGAGATATGGTGCTCTTGCGTAGAAAGAAGTGACTCCTCGAACCTTCATTTAAAGGGAATGGAAAAGAATGTAAGTCCTGGGGTTTACTGCACTTTCTTTTCCTAGAAAAAAGGTGTTTTGTGGTAGAGTCTTCTATAGGATACAGTGACCTTTTATTTGGCTAAAAAAACCATTAAAGAACATGAGCAGAACCTTTTTTTTTTTTGGTAGCTGAGTGGCATGTAAAAGAAAATGAAAATGGGGAGGAGTGGTGAATATTTATTCCTTCCAGTGTAATATGTTTGAACAGCAGTTTCTCTTATGCTTTTGACTTGCTATTTAGCTAAAATAAGTTAACCTGCATCAAAGCTAACACACAGAAGAATGAAGAAGTATAAAAGGAAGTTTTTCTTCAGTGTATAAGAATGGCAGAGATGTATATTTTATATACAAAATTCAGATTCTTTAGGTATAATTTTTATTTCAAACAGAAAAATTTCAATAATCTTAGATTTTATAACATTACTCTCTCTTACATAGGTTTATGCTTAGTAATGTTGTTCTGATACAGATTGACATTTAATTTTTGAGACTTAAGAAGAATGGCTCTTATTTCAAATTGATTTGTTGGGAAACAAAGGCTTGGTTAAATCTTCTTTATTTGTGGAATATGTTGAACTGTGTTTGGTGGATGCATTTCTTTAAGATAAACCATGGGGCAGATACATTAATGAGTGAATATTGGTGAGAAAGTAAACTAACAAATGATGCAATCAAGAGAAGAACACAAATTTGACTGCTTGATGTTGAGTTGACAATAGGAAAGAAGGCAGTCTTCTAAAACTCACAGAGACAAGTCTCTGCTTTGGTGAAGCAAAGAGACTAAATATTTCAGGTTTGCAGTTGAAGCAGCTGCAATAGCTGTTATCTGCTAGAAGTGGCACATGTGTGTTCAGTTCACCAGAGGCAACAGGTAAACCTCTCAAGAAATTATTTTAAGTGGAATGGAGGTGTACTTTATATGGAGGTGTTTTATTAGGATGATAAGGATAATAAACTGTGAAGGTAACCAGTACAGAGACCTAACACAACCAGTTTGTCTGGAGGTTCTTCCCATGGTACCATTCCTTTACCATGTTTCATAGGTTTTGGTTTTTTTGTTACACTACATTTTGATTCTCTTTGTAATTATTTGACTTGACCTGAGATTGTTTTCCATATCAATGGAGAAAAGATGTTTGAAATTTGCATTTCTTTCTGTAGGATGAAAAGGGCAAATGGTGAAGTTAATAATGAAAAGTGAGGAAACAAATACTGACATTTGGCATATCATTATTAAATGACATTATTAAATGACATACCTAATGCAAACGGGTTGTTCAGAACTGACTTCTGATTAGATACATTTTAATTTACAAAAATGTTTCTGGGTAAAAAACTGTGGCAGACAAAATACCATGTAGTCTGAATATTTCCACAACTTGTGGAATCACTAAACTGGCAAGGAAAGTTAAAACTTAGATTGTATACTCAAGATAAGTTTTCTTTTTGAAAACTTACATATTAAAAGTTTTTCATGGTGTTTTATTAAAAGGAGGGGTATTTTTTTAGGTTTTATTTCATGGGTCATTTGACTTTTATGATCTTGTAGAAAAATGTTTCTCTTACATTGTATTTAAAATTTTGTCCTCCAAAATATATATAGAGCTTACAAGAGACCTTTCTGTAACCAAGTATACATGATGAAGTCAATCTTCAGAACTACAAAATGGCCAATCTGTGATATTTTTAGTGCATTTGGACTGTTAATGGTAACAGTCTGAACTGCGATCCATGTATTTCACTGGGTTTCTATAGCTTTCATTTGTTGTAATCAAGTCATATTAATATGAGTTAAAAGTTTATAGAACTATTAATCACGTTAACTGTATTTGAAACACTGCTTTCAAATATGATAAGCAGATAAGATCATAGTGTGGACTGTCAACAGACTTTGATACCAATAACACTTTAATCACAGATACATGCAATTTTATGAGGTGCATTACAGGAAGTACTGCAGCTCCAGCTGTGCCATGCATAGTCCTGGGCTGTGGGGTCTCTTGGAGTCTTGTTCACTTCCTGGGTTCCTCAGAGGTTGGAGAGATGGTTCTGAATCCTGATGTTGGATCATGGAGTTTCCCACCAGTCTGTCTTTGTTCCTGGTTACCCTCACTATCCTTAATTACAGGAATGGGTGAATGATGATTACTCATTTCAAATTGCTCTGTCATTGTGACACTTACTGTTGGCGTTGACAATCTCGTTCTGACCACTTCTGAACACTTTTGCACTTCTTGATCACCAACAGGTTGTTTCCACGGTTTGGCTATTTCCTTAAAGCTCATGGGCTTATGCTAATAACTATGCTGATTATATCTAACTTATCCTAACTCCTACAGCAACGGACTAGTCTATGGCCATTAAAAGCTTTTCAACCTTTTTTCTCCCAGGTTCCTGTGCTGCCACAGAGTTCTTTAACTTCCTCAGTTCTTGCAACTGGCCATTTGACAACTTGTCAATGGACTGCTCAAGCACTTACAGAGCGTGATCTCTGCACAGATTTAAATTATTTATGATGGCAAAGTATCTGAAAATTAGTCCACTCATACCAGGCAAAAGAAAAAGTGACTTAACGCTTCAGGAATTGCTAAGAAGGCTTGTTCTGTAAGTAGTCATTAAGGAAGCAATGTAATATAAGGCAATCCTAGAATTTTTATGTGTTCACAGTCTGCTGGTGGCTAATGATGTTTGCCCAGTCCTACCAGTGACTGTAGAGTTACTAATCTTTGGATGCTTAGCAGTTGTCCATAAATGAAGGCAGCAAGAAGAGTAGGCCTAATGCATGCAAAGATTTGAATTTATCTCATCTCACTTGAGACATCTCAGGTCATCAATTGTAGTCAGCTGGCACTCTGAAATGTCATTCATTTCATCCTGAAATTACTTTTCATCCTGAAATTCATTACTTATCACTGGCTGCTCTGTGTCCTCAGTTTTGTTGATTGCAAAGAGGGTATAGGGCAGCTAGATCAGCCTTTGCCATCTCCTTTCATTTAGAATCCATGCTGGGAAACTCAAGCGGACTGGAGCTCTCAGACAGGTTGTCTAGGGAAGGTAAACAAATATTGGGGTTGAACCTGGAATAATTCAAAGGAAGGTGCTAGAGCTCAGTTCAGGTAAGGTGGTGTTCTAAAGGTGGGAAACTAAAGAGCAAATAGGCATTGTCTCACTTGGCAATCTCAGTAGAGCTACACTGCATAGGGTTATTCAGACCTGTGAGATGTTTCTTGTAGGCTGCTATAAATAGGTAGACTAAATGGGCTGAAGTAGGTACAATATTTGTTTTCCTTATATAGAGGCATCTGGGGAGGGGAGGATGTTACCTTTTACTTTTAAAATTAATGCAATATTTTATTTGGGGTGTTTTTATTATTACAATGGTGCATGGTGGGAAGACAAGAGGCAAGGGGCATAAATTGAGACAGCATGGGGTCCAAATGAATTGAGACAGCCAAGTATTGGCTAAAGTTTCTCAAAGAGCTTGTGCAGTCTCTGTCATTGGAGATTTGCTTGGATAAATTCGTGACTTCATGACTCCCCGTTTTGAGGAGCAGCTTAAACTAGAGAATTCCCGAGTTCCCTTCCAACCTGAATTATTCTATGATAAAAAAATTACATGTATAAATATGCAAAAGTTATTTTCACACAAGTTTTAAAGATCACTAAGAAAATGTCGGTTTGGTTTGATTTAATCATCTGCCTCACAATACAGAAAAGTTTTTGAGGAAAGAATAGAACAGTTCTACAGAAACTTTGAGCTGCTGTTAACTAAATCTTTCCCTTTTCAATTCTAGAAAGATTTCCCTTACCTGCTGGATGTAGAAAGATTCAACACAGCCTAAGTCTACCATAGTAGCTTTGGGTGGTGCAGTTGACATGTCTTTCCAAGGTCCATACTGATGTTCTTGGCTCCTGAAATAATTACTGGAGAGACAAACAACTAGATCAGTCTAGACTCCCTCACTTTGCTCCTCCAGGCTTTGGATATTATCAGCAAATAAGATGCAAAATTTACAGCAATCAGCTACACTGAACACAATAATAACATTTGAGTTGTTCCAATAGGACAAGATTTTTCACATACAGTCTTCAAAAAACTGTTATTCCAGTTGCTTAAGAGATAATTTCTGTGCATATTATGAAAGCCTTTTTAAACCAAAGGGACAGTTTTAACAGAGAGGAATTGCAATCATCTGGGCTAAAGAAAAATACTGTAATAAGGTTATCCTGGCCACTCTGATCATACTGATTTCCTTGGTCATGCTGATCACAGTAATTGTCAACATGTTTTCCCCTCTTTCTATAATAGATCATGAAGGCAGGAAATCAAATAATTGAGAACAACTTTTATTCATTAGATGAGGATTGAATTGGAGTGATTGTAATAGCAAGAAAAGGAAAGAAAATATCTTTGACAATAACCTTGTTTTCTAGTCTGTCACAATGAATGTTCCTAAAGAGGAAAACACATTTGGAAGAAAGCAGCCTCACTTGAGAAAGATACCTAGCTACACATTTTGGTATTTTTGAAATAATTCATAGGAAACAAATTTGGCAGCTAAAAGAACAAATCATTAATGCTTTTTTCTAGTTTCCTTATTCTTAAATCATGTTGATTTCATTCAGCCTTGTCTGATCTTCAGTCAAAGGTTATGAAAAAATTTCTTTTTAAAGAGACATTAAATGTCACACTATTTTGTAGATATTTCAAGTCTTAAGAAACAGCCAAAGTGGTACTTTGTTGCTTCCATGACATCAAGGGCAAAAGTGGTTTTGCATTAACACTTTTTACTTCTTTTGCTCAAATTGCTAAATCTAGCCCCGGTCACATAAAAAGACTAAATACATCTCAGCTGTACTTTATATGCTACCCACCCTGAGACTATGAGTAACAGAAAGTGTTTTGGAGATATTTTTAAAGATGCTTGAATGAATCAGGAACATTTTTCCTGGATTACCAAATTATTCTAATCATTCAATTTTAATTCAGGATTAGGCTGAGTAGCTCAGAATTGCCCATGAACGAAAAATGTAGTTTAGCTTTCTACTTCATGGCTTTATCTTCTACCAATGGAAATTTTTCTACTGATGTGTAAGACAGCAAGCACAAGACTTCATTTCTTTTCTTTAAAGTTTATTCACCTGTGGAGGAATTTATAAAACCACCAGGAAAGTCTCCTCTGTTTGGTCTCCTGCGCTGGCCAAGGACCTGCAGACTCTACATACCCTCATTCTTCTTTCTATTTCGCCATCCTTGGCTTTAGCCAGCAACATCTTGTTTTCCTAGATTTTGCTCTGCCTTCTAATAATCTTGAGGAAGAACAGTGTGATAATCAAAGTTTCTTTTCTGGGATCTGAAAGATGGTTTCATGGAAGAGAGGAGAGAAAATCCCAAAGAAATCTGCAACAAACTCAGAGTTTTAATGATGAACTTCTGAGATCAGGTAGACTTTTATGGAAGTGCACTGTGGAGGGATAAGTATGTTTGGATAATTTGGCACAAAGCAGAAAAAAGTAATTACTGTATTCCCTCCGTGCATTGCACAGAAATTGTATCATTTCATGCATCATTCACAGCTTTCATTACTGATACCACATCTAAATTACTCTGAGCATCAACAAAACAAATACCACTTTGGCTAGCTGAAGACTTGAAAACTTGGAAGTGGATGTCATAATTTCCATTTTTGCTGTAATACTACACACAGCTTCCAGACTGTTAGAGTGATCTTGAAAAGTATAAAATAAGGAGTATTCTTGACTGAATATCCTATTTCTCTTCCAGAAATGTTGCTGATTTGTGCTGGAAGCAAGGGTTCCTTTTCATGTTTATAATTTTGTGTGCTTATTTAGTGGGAGAGTCAGGTAAACTGCAAAATTGAAGAGATTTCACTGCAGTTAGTTCACTGGCATCGAGCTGATCTCACAGCAATGGTTTCCTACAGCTCAACAATGTGAGGACAATTGAAATAACTTTATATCTGGGGAGAAAGGAAGTGGCGTTGGGTGACAGGGGGAGATACAGGGTGTCAGCACACAGAGAGTAAAACTATCTTTGGCAAAACAAAGTCTCTTGATTCAGACTGTGTTTTCCTGGGATGTTGCATATAGCGCCTGGAAAGGAAAGGTGCAAGAGCAGGCCAACTGGCAGTTGTCCAGTGAAGACAGCATAAACTTTCCAAGACTAAGCTCTAACTGCTGGTTATGGAGTCAACTTTGAAGGACATATTGAAGCAAAGTGGTGGCAGCTTCTGGATGGAAAGACCCGGCTGTGTGCCTCTAATGTGATCTTCTTCCACACAGACTCAGCAGTAATCCATCCTGGGTAAAATCCTCGACCAGATGTGGTCATTTAACAATCTGCAGGTGGGACTTCCCTGGCTCAGTAGCTCTATGACTCTGTCAGTGTCTTCCTAAAGGTCATAATCAAACAAAATATTTCAGAGAAATTTCCTTATAGAGCTGCTGAGCAAGTTTAGGTCTGGATCATGTAACTCTGTGTACTGTTTTCATTTTTTTCATTGTCTATATATGTGCACTTCATGGGCTTTCTTTGCAGCTTTTCACAGTGTTAGGATCAACAATCAGATTCACTGTAGATCTTGGGTAGCATTTAGTTGAATGGATCCTATCCAATACTTGACCAAAATTCTCCATTAAATAATGCAAAGTATTTTTCCAGTATAATGTCACTTTTGTTCTCACAAGTGGGCATAAAATATAAACTTTGTACTTGTCAGAGTTTACAGTTTTGTCTGCCATGTCAGTCAGTACTGACTCTATGGGCCATGAGTTAAATCTTCTCATGCTTGGACACTGCCATGCATGGTCAAACTTTTAAATTTTTCGTAACTTGCCTGTTTTGGAGTTACTTACCTTGATTTATTTTCCACTTGTTTCTATTCTTTGGACAGAATCAGTGACAGGAAGAGAAGAATGAAATATGGCCGAGTTCTTATTACCTGGTACCAACAACTTCCGTAAGTTCACTCTTGAATCCTTGGCTGCTATCGAAAAAAGAATTGCTGGCAAGAGGAACTGCCGAAGAAATACTGTAGAGCAGAAACCTGAGGAGAAACCACGTCCTCAACTTGATCTAAAAGCTTTCCAGAAGTTACCAGCTCTCTATGGAAATCCTCCTCCAGACCTCATTGGGGAACCACTGGAGGATCTCGACCCATACTACAAAGATAGTAAGGTTAGAGCCAACCAAGATGCTTGGATTTTAATTTGTTTTATTGTGTTGTTAAGAACTGTTTATGCAAATGATCTATCAAACAGCTTTGCTTACAACCTTTTGGAAAACCCATCATCCCTTTCTAGGGTATAATAATGCAGACGGCTGGCACAGCTGATTTAGCCGTAATTGTCTTAAGAAAAAATTCCTAATTTTGAATTACAGGAATTGAATAATATTAACTTAATTAACATTTAAATCAGAGTAGAAGCAGAAAAAATAAAATGGAGAAAGAAAAAGGCAGTTTGAGTCAGATCTACAAGAAATTTTAATAATTTTGTACATTTTCTTAAATGCCGTGCTTTGAAACAATGTGTTTCTCTCTATCTCATCGTTTATGCTCCACTTATATGTACAATAAATGATTACCTAAATATAAAAATTATTTAAAAACATTTGCTGATGAATCCTTAAAATCTACTCATTCAACCTCCATGTTCTAGTCATGAATTGTTGAAGAATATGATTTTCAATAAAGAACAGAGAAATGCGAACTAATCCATTGAAAATTATGCTTGTTGCTTGAGAAATAGTACAAAATACTTTGAACTAATGTCTACAGTTTTAGAGCCTGAGGAGCACTGTCAACAATAACAAATAATGATAAAGACTGTGGTTCTTCCACCTCTGTATATCTTGACTCATTGAGAGGCTCAATTTATTTTAAAAGAATAGTCATGAGCAAGATTAGTTCTGTGCACAACGCTTTGCAAGTCCTGAGGTTTAAAAAAGAAGTTCATGCTGGGAATTTTTTTGCAGCCTGACAGTTAATGAGTATTAACTCTTTCATCCACTTATGATGAAAGGAAAGCAAAGTATGACAAAGAATCTTCACATTTTAACAGACTAAAGTTAAAACTCAGCTCTTGCTCATCACTGATACAACAGGATACAGTTTATGTAAAAATATCCTCTCTCTAAATTCTTGAAAACTTAACTTCGTGTTTCTTTATTCTTTTAAAGGTTTTCATAGTGCTAAACAAACAGAAAACAATCTTCAGATTTACTGCTACACGTGCCTTATGGATTCTCAGTCCTTTCCATCCAATCCGAAGAACAGTCATTAAAATTTTAGTGCATTCATATCCTTTTGTTGGCTTAATTCACTCTTTTTGATTGTGAAACGCTACATAATCCTGTGCTTTTGTATTTCAGAGCATTGAATGAATCTAGTCTTTTCCTCACACCAGTTTACCTCTAATTACCAATTACCTTAGAAAATATTATTGTATTTGTGCTCTTTTACTACTTAGCAAAAATAGTTTTGTGACTACTGGGAGTATTAAAGCCTGATTTTCTACAGATCTGTGTTTTCTGAATGATCTCTGATGTTGATTTCCTGATATCTCATAAAAAAGTGTCTCATGCTGCAGCCTTTCTCAGTGAGAAGACTGATAAGATCTCTATTTTCTTTCTTATCTTCCATTTACCCTAACTGCAGGAGTTGAATTCAACTCATGTACCAAAGCTGATCAATCAATGACCAATTTTAAGAAAAAAAGGCTGAGAAAGGCAGGCACTCATATGTAAACACGTAGAGAGAAAAGTTATGCAAATTTACTTTCTTTAGGAAATCAGATTTAAAAATATATCTTTGGCATATGAAAGTGAAAATTTCCAGGGATGCTGTTGCAGGGAATGCCTTTGGAATGGAAAGGTAATTTAGATCCCACCACATACATCAAATTTAGGGGATGGGAATCACTAGTCTATTGCTCCAATTTGTCACTGGGGAGCGAGACCAGAGCTGTTGCTTGGAGCTGAATCAGGCCCAGTGCAGAGCCTGCAGTGTCCCTGTGTGGGTTTTAAGTTTCCAGCAACCTCTTGGCTGTGTGGTGCTGTGTTAGCTGCAATGGGCCTGAAGTTGCCATCGAAGCAGGGTACAGTCCTCTCTGGAGGAGGAATGCCTCTCATCTGAGGCTTTCTCTGGGCAGCAAGTTGAATTATATTGGCATTTCAACACCAGTGGTCCAGGTCCTGGGTTTGTGACAGTTTGAACATGCCTAGAGTTAAAGCCAGGAGTAGCTTTGTGGGAATGGAGAGGGTGGATGATGGAAAGGCTAGATATCTTTCCCATGCACATCTGCCTCCTGGATTGCCAAAACATGTGGTATGACACAAAGCATGAGATTCAGCTCCAAAGCCAAGTGCTTAAACTGAAGTGTCTACTATGTGTGAGCTAGTTGCCCAAATTCCCTTTCATACCCTACAGTCAGCAAGTCCCATAAAGCAGCTGGGCAGCCCCAAGATTTGGCTAAACATGGGCATCTGGAGTCCATTGAGACACCTACAAGTATCCTGGAAGTCTTCATGGTGTCCCCTCAGAATATCACAGGTCTGCCAATTCAGAGTCAGATTTGGGCTTCACTTGTGTGACCTTTGGCAAATTTTCAAATTTCATGCTATAAAATGAAACTAAAAGTGAATCCTTCCTCCCACTCTTTGAGTGGTTGAGGATCCTTTTACCAAGCTTGCAATGTTTAGCGCAGCAGATCGCTAGCCCATACCAGAGTCCAGATGGCATGAACAACAACGGTAGTGTGTTGCTATCTAATGTGATTCAAAATCAGCAGATACACGTGCATGCTGTTCTTACATGGACTTTAATCTCAAAACCAGATACTTCTAGGACTGATAGAATGTCTAGGTATGTTTCTGAATCAATGTCATACTTTTTGCCTTCACTCCCGTGACTTACATTATTCACTTGGTTTATCATGTGCACGATTATAACTAATTGTGTATTCATGGCTCTGACTGAGTCCTCTCCTTCTGCTTCCTGGAACAAGTATGTTGAGTAAGTATCTGTGGGTATGTACGGTTTTTAAATCTGTAGTTATATTGTATTATTGAAACTTATCTTGCTGCCTTCACTCAAGATAGTTTATAGGGGATTTAGAGTGTAATTTGCTTGTATTAGGACTTTGTAATCCTTTTTACCCTCAGGGAATACTTTTGTCTTTAAACTCAAAATCTACAATAATTGTGACGTTGTAAGAGAGTAAGTGTAGATTAAGTTCTACAGCTGAACTAGTTTAATGTTTGTTCTACTGCTCCAGTTTCTTATCCCACTTTCTGAAGTTACTCAGTAGTTATTTGCTCTTTATCCAGACACATTCCCCATTGTTGGTGACACTGATGAAACACATCAAGAGCTGCTGTCTTTTAAAATTCTCTCTAATATTATCAAAATGTTGACTTTTGCTGTAATAAAATGTTCTGGCAGAAGCTCCTGGCCTGCAGGATGCTGTTAGAAAGTAAAGCTCTTATCTTCAGTGCTGCCAACACCTGCAATGTTAAATCAAAATAAATCCATGCCTTTGTAGTCACACTTAAACTGGATAATCCCATGTGTGGTTTTTTTTCTTTTAAGAATATTTCAGCACTTACTTTTTCAGTTTGGCATGAAAATGCTGGAATACAAACCCTGATAATTATAACACCTCATGCAAAGGAAAATATTCCAAAATACTTAGTTTTAAAAACAGTTCTAGAATTGTTTCTATCTCATGTTACATGACACTGAAACAGCTGTGAATGGCAAAGCCTAATGCAAGACTCTGAATGGTATTAATACACGCATCCTCAGAAGATGCTGGGATACTTCCCTGCTTATAGGAGTGTAAAGGAGTTGTATCTGCTGCTGGCATCAAAACTACCATTCAAATGCACTTCAATAATACTTTTAGAATACATCTTTCCAAATGAAAAGGGAAGCACTACATCCACATAATGTCTTAGTACATTTGCTGACTACCAAATGAATGCCTTTCGAAGCCTTTAGGGAGATCGCTCTCTTGTTGAAATGCTAAGTGCACTCAGTAAGTCCAGAAGAGCTTTTACTGATAATTTTCCATTAATAAGAGTAATTGCCAGCTTAAATTGAAAATTCTGTACTTTTGTATTTCTGTAAGTGTTTCAAACATTCTTCACAGAAATGGATGCTGCATGCCCAAAGTAAATAATACACAGCATAACACACGTTTACTTGGCCACTTGAAACCAGAGGAAGATACAGATGTTGATCTTTATTTCAGCAAGTTTATAGTGAGTTTTTTATCTCTGAAATTATGGAGACCCACATGAAAGAGTCTGGAAAAAAGTGTTGAATGCCAAAAAAATATGTTTGAAGTGTGCATGTGAATATCCATGTCCAGATTGCAGTCAACTATTGTCTCAAACTCCAGATGAGTCAGATACTGATAGAATACACTGAAATCAACTGCAGCTTTTCCATTACTTCTCTGCAGCATTGGCTTGGTTTGTTGGCCTAGACAGTAAATAATCTGATCGTGTCTCCTCTGTTAATTGCTAATATTACTGATATCCTTTTGTGCTTCTCTCCTTTCCTTAGATTTACTTTCACTGGCATTTACACTTTTGAATCATTGATAAAAATATTGGCAAGAGGATTCTGTCTCAATGAATTCACTTTCCTTCGAGATCCCTGGAACTGGTTGGATTTCACTGTTATTGTTATGGCGTAAGTGGGAACATATAAAATACAGATTATCTGCACTTGATGCTTTTGTGGTGCAAAAAGCTGTCTGCAGTATAAAAAAAACCCCGTGGGTTCTAACTGCATCTGAAACTATCATCTAGGGCATTGAGTCTTCCCCTTGTTTTATTTGCTCACTGTCTAAAAACAATGTATTAGTCTTTCCTGTGAATCAAAGTTTAAGTTTGAAAATAGAGCGATGTGTATAGACACCAGGACAGTGTATTAAATTTGGACTCTCTCTCTCCAAAAATCATACTTTGAGCTCCAGTTAGCAGTAATTAGAAAGCTTTTATATTGGTTAGATGCAGCCACAGAAGGGAGATAGATAGAATTAAACAAGTTCAGCCAGTGTTTCAGCCAGAAATTAATAATTCTGGGTGTTATCTTTGTTTATATTTTAAATAAATTATGTTTTAAGATGTTAACACAAAAGCAGCTGTGCATAAGCCAAGAGCTACCTTGTAAAGAAACTACAATAATCAAGGGTTTCTGTTTTATGAATCTTCAGACAAATCCTTGATATGTAATTTGTTAATACTTAAAATATGCTTGGAAGGATTGGCAGTTAAGAATGACCACTGTAAAATAATTGCCCTGTTGACTCTGTTCAACCACTTGCCATATCACATCCTGACTTGACAGGTTCGTGGGAGCATTTAGTGCCTTGGGGAGTGTGTCAGTCCTTCGGACTTTCAGGGTTCTGAGAGCTTTAAAAACCATTTCAGTTGTCCCAGGTAAGAAACCCCATTTGTCGAGTGTTTTCTGCTACTTAAAATGGATTCTTTACTACAATCAAAATGTTGGCCTTTCTTTGTCCTTTTTTTCCTTTCCTTTTCTTTTTTTTTTTTCTTTTTTTTTTTTTTTCCTGTATCTTTCATTAGTTGTGCACACAGCTGAATCTGTGGACAAAAGTAATGTCTCAGTCCACCTGACTCAACTTGAATAAATCAAACATCAGAAAGAATCCTGTATTTAATTTATTTCCATTATGCTTTTAAAGATTTTGTTAATACTTTATTATGTCAGTTTTAGAAATGTTCTTCTAGCTGGTCTATGTGTTATGGTTCAATAGAAACACTTTGGGTGACTTAATGGACTTTATTATTAATGATCTTACATCATCCCTGGGAAAACAATTTCTTTTTCACTTTTCCTTTAGTTATAAAGTCAGTGAGATTTTCCTCATGGCTAAATATGAATTAAGAACCAGTACATTCCCCATGTCTTCTCTTTGTGGTCTTTTTTTGATCATATTTATTAATGTTTCCAGTGTTTCCAGATTCTTCATAGACTGTCAGTGCTGGAAATTTCATTTGAATTATGCATATCACTCTTTCTGAATAAATAAAACTATACTATCTCCGGTTCCACATGCTTGCCTGAATACCCTACAGGCATAAAAGAAATATCTGTAAATTGTAGGGTCAACCAAATGAGGAAAAAAAACATTGTTCTTATATTAATTGCTCTCTCATCCAAACTGTACTTGCATTGCAAACATATTTGTCACATATTATCCAGTGATTTTGGTACTTTGGTTGCTATGCATTGTTTTAATTCAGCTAAAATCTCATCTTTTCATGCCATTTTTCCTTTGTATATTGTCTTCCTAGGTCTCAAGATCATTGTAGGGGCACTTATCCAGTCTGTTAAGAAACTTGCCAACGTGATGATCCTGACCGTTTTCTGCCTGAGCGTCTTTGCCCTTATAGGCCTTCAGCTCTTTAAGGGCAATCTAAGAAGAAAGTGTGTCAGGAGCTCTGCAGTACCTTATTTATGGAACAAAACATGGGAAACCTATGAATTGTTTCTTAATGATACAGGTAATTTTTCTTCTTAGTTCTCTTTTAGACAATAGTATAGACAGCTCTGCATGCACTTATCACCACTGCTTTAAATGATATTGTGACGATTGGTGTTCTGACGAGAAACTACCTGGTAATGGCCTTCAGATTGCCAGAACTGCTTGCAGACATCCAGGAATGAACCCTTTCCCTTCAATATAAGAAAGAGCAGTCCCAGATTTCCCAATAATGTCCAGCTCTGTTTCCCAGAATGATATGACAATAACAGAAACATATATTAGCACATTCTCTGCTGTAATTCCCCAAAGTTCACCTTTTGGTACTTGCTGAAGAGTCGATACAGCCTCATTTTGCTGCCAAGTGAAGTACTCAACTTGAAGCAAAGGAATAAGTTTAAAAGTCACAGTTACTTTCTTATTCACATCATATCTATCTGATATATGTGATATGTATTTTAAGTCTTATGTAAGCTATTTATAATATACATCTTTCATGTATAAGTCTTGACTAGGGCGGGTGATGGAAGCATGGAGCAGAAGAACAGCAACTGCGAGATGTAATTCAGAAAGAAATAGCCTCAACATGCATGAAAAAAGTAGACTCAAAGTCAAAATTATCTATGACAGAAATATGAAGAAAGCTTCATCACTGAAGAAGATCTCCACCAGCAAGTTCAGACATAGGAGCAGTTATATAGGGAGAAAAGCATTCTCCCAGGGGAAATGTTGAAATACATAAAGCAGCCACACAGGATTGCTGTTTGTATGCACTCCACGTGGGAGATTTGTTCAGACAGGATTTCTTTAATAACTTTTTAGTGCAGGTGAAGAAAGTCTTAATATAAAAGATTTTTGAAGAAAAACTTTTTGCAATAAACTCTTATACCTACCAAAAAACCACATGTAAGAGCAAAGAGATTTACATAAACAAAAATACTAAATTTCTGTGCTGATGAAACTAGAAACAAAAGCATCTAATTTTTTTTCTTATTATTTCTTTGTGGTGTTTTGTTTTTGGTGGTTTTGTTTGTTTGTTTGTTTGCTTGTTTTGCGTGTTTTTGTGGTGGTTTTTTTTTTTAGGTAAAACATTGCACCTGTATAAAGGCACCAGCCCAGAAAAAGTAGGGCTCAAAAAATTGAAAATCTGTGTTGCTTCACAAACTTTGTTTTGTTCACATCCCACGCCGTACATAAATATTGTGCACAGGGTGCTTTGAAATTATGACAGTAGGAACAGGAAGGCTCATACAAGTTTAATAAAAGCTAGATGACTTACCTGCAGGACTTATGATATATAACAGTGTAAGCCAAATTTTCTATTAAATGGAAATTAGCTGGGCTAATAAACCACATCTTCATGGGGATAATTAGCTATTACTGTTAAAGCTATGACTTTCAGTCTGCTGCTAGCTCAGGCATCAGAGTAACTCATGGTAAGAGAAAAAGGAGAAGAGGTCAAAAAAGGAACAGCTCCAGCATCCTAATGCACCAATCTGAACTTCCTGACTAACCAGGGTTAAGGCCTGCCGTTGGCTCAGCAGGACAGTAGCATGGCACAGTGTATATCCACCCAGCTAAATCCTCTTTCTTCCTCCTCAAAACAAGGCTTTGTTTTTGCTGGTTGTTGGAAACAGAACTCCTATATGCTTCCCCATATGATGTTTGTATGCTGTCCTGGAGAGGGCGAATTGCTATGGGCCAAAACTGCCAGAGTTTGTGCTAACCATTATCAAACCGGGGACTGCACTTGAGCCCGAGCTCTCCAATTCTCAATTTCCTTTGTGGAGATGTGGCCAAAATGATACTACTTTTTAAAATTTCTGTTTTAAGGACTACCTTCAGTCTGAAGTGAGCATGTTTATAAATGAGGGCTGGGCATCTTGCAATCTGGTACGGTTACTGTGGGCATGGGAAACTTGTCTCTCGCACGTTAGTGCTTATTTCATATTTGCTACATGGCAATTTGTATTTGTGTGCACATATGCTTACAGGTTAGTGAATGCTATACTTACAGAGTAGTGATTACTCATCACTGCTCACATTAAAGATTCAGGTTAGAAAGTGCTTTGGTTTTAATTTTTTCTCCCCTTTGTTTTATAGCATACTTTGCTAAGAAAGAGGGCACCTCAGATATTTTGCTATGTGGTAATGACTCTGGGTAAGTGCAACTTTCTTGTTTGGAAGTTTTCTCTGCCTCAGTGTTTTTGTATTTGTTCAGCCTTAAGAGATGAAAGCAGAAACTCCAAGCTTTCCCTGAATGTGGAGACAGGGACACAGACAACATCATACAGTAAGCAGTCAGATAAAACTTGTAAAGAATGAAGCATGAACATGCAGTTGGCTTATTCAGATATAAATTTCTTTGAGCCCTTCCAGAAGTGCAGTATTTCTCTTGCCCACGTATGTACAAGAAAACTGAAAACATGAAAGGTCTCAGATATGGCACAGGACAGGTGCCCTCTTCTCTGTAAAGGCTCATGAGTATTAAACTGGGAAAGCAAAACATAGATTTTGGAGGGCAGGTTTGGGTAAGGAGGGGGGGATATGGCTGCTTTGCAGTGAGGGGCAGGGGATGAGGATTGGTGATGAGGGAGTTATCCTGGGTTGGTGGTCTACTTCAGCCTGACTTCTTCCTTTGTTTGCTGGGTTGTGGGTGCTGTTTTTTCCATCCCACTTTCCAGTCAATACTACCTGGAGTAGAAAATTGGTTTGCAATCTAATACAATGCAGAGCTGAATAATAATCGGAACTCTCACATAAGCTGAAGTTTTTACTTTTGCACAGTTAAAAGAGCTCCACTTTTTATTATTACCTCTAGGATCTGTCCTTCCAACTATACATGCTTGTCACTTGGGCCAAATCCTGACTACGGTTTCACTAGTTTTGACACGTTTGGCTGGGCATTTCTTTCCTTATTCCGTCTGATGACCCAGGACTACTGGGAGCGTCTGTACCAGCAGGTACCAGCTTTGTGCATCATTCAGAACTGGTCTTCCAGAAAAAGCAATAGCCAAAGCAGAAAATGTGTAGAGAGGACAAGAAATGTCAAATAAAAGGAATAGCTGTAAGTCACTGACCCTGCATCTTCCCTTCTCCCCTCCAGCAAGCTGTGAATCCAAGAAAAGGATGCTGAAGTGCTTCTTAGCAATAGCTCCATTACCCTGTTTGTTAGGGACTTCAAAAAAAAGTACTAAAAGGGTTCTGTATTTCCCTTCAAAAGTACGGCAACACCTCCTCAGTTGTCCTCATGGGGTGTATGATGAGTGATTCACAGGAGATGGTATAGGAAGAAAGAGAAAGAAAGGGAAGAAGGACCAAGGAAGGTATATTTCCATTTAAACTTCATAAAGCATTGTGTCTAGGAAATTGGATGCTTCTAAAGAATTTCAGAGACACATTTAAAGCCCATTTGGTAATTTTTATGGTAGTATTTTATCTCTGGTGTGTGTTGCTTGCAGACTCTCAGAGCTTCTGGAAAGGTGTATATATTCTTCTTCATGCTGGTCATCTTTCTGGGCTCGTTTTATCTAGTCAACTTGATTCTGGCTGTAGTAACAATGGCATACGAAGACCAGAATAAGGCCACCATTGCTGAAACAGAGGCGAAGGAAAGGAAATTTCGGGAAGCCATGGAATTATTACAGAAAGAGCAAGAGGTAAGTAAATTTTTCCCTCACAAGCATTAGTCTGCTCTGTTGTTAGTCAAGTAAGGAAAAACATCACTCCATGTGTACAGCTATATATAGTAGTCAGTCATGGGAACAGGAGCAAGTAATAACTTATTAAAAGTAGTGATTCCCAGAGCTACAGGACCAATTCCATGTTCAGTTGTGTAATTTTTTTGTGTGAAACGTTTAATTTTATTGTGGGTAATGAGCATTAAATGCTGCTGTCACTGTGAGTAAAATAGTATTTTAAAAACCAGAAAACATAAAAGTACATCAGTTAGCAGTTTCCAAAAGATCATGTAGTTGTTTTTTAAGTTTTTCTTCCATTTTATTATTATGGGCTGCTGAACAGAGAACTATACAGTAGTTCCATTGATCAACTGCATTGACAACTGAGCCATAAACTATTGTAGTTGAATGAAAATTCTCTTGGTAACTTAAATGCCTTAGAACCTTCTGCAACAAAATACTCCTGTATTTTGAAAGCATTGTCTTAAATTCAGTATGGGAAGGAAAGTCAACCACAGTGTGAGTACAGACCCAAGGATCTCAAATTAAAAGACAGAATTTTAATACAGTTTGAGCATTTATTTGGGGAAAAGGATATATTCTACAGCATTATTTTCAAACTAAGTATTTTTATTGTAAGCAAATCTGCCATATGGAGGAATACTAGCTATAATGTGATTATTTTGCCCCTGGCAGGCTCAATACATGTGATCATGTAAAATACTGCAAATAACAAATTGTTCAGTGCTCCATATGTTGAGGAAATTCTCCCTTCTTTATTTTAGTGTTACCCCATATTTGAAGATTTTTAATGAGTTTTGTGAAAGAGAAATTAAGAGGAAATAATATAGGGCATGGAAGTGTTTTCTTTCTGCTTATATTCAAAGTACCTGGTAAAAATATCATCCATTATTTTGTTTTATTTTCAGTCATTGGCTTTCAAAGGTATTGATATCCTGTCGGTTAGCTCTTTTGGAGCCTCTTCTCTGTCTACCAAAGAAATCAAAGATAGGACCAATAAGAAAATGAGAAATAAGTCCTTGGAGATAGACGCTAATGAAGAAGATCAACAATTCCCCAAGTCACAGTCCACAGACAGTCAACGAAAGTTGGTAATCTATTGTCTGAATCTGAGATTCTTACAGATTTTCCAATTTTAATACTAAAATAAATTGTTTGAAAGCACAAACCAAATCCCATTACAACCACTGATCACTCTTAAGTCTTTAAAATAAACAACCTTTTGTGATAAGGAAGAATTATATGTAAAAATAATTTGAAAAGGAAAGAATATAAACAAAAGATGGAAGGAAAGTTGTAATAACAGTTAAAATGCATTTTCTATAATATTGAGAAGTACAAACCAGTGAATGACTATCAGAATTTAATTTTTGTGACACCTATCATTCTCTGTTAAAAATTTCTTACTTAAAGTATAAATATAAAGCTTATCACAAAAATAGCTGCTACGACTTTTAAAATCTAAGCATAATCCTTCATTAAAATCGAAATAAAGTAAGAGTTTTGGACTAGCGATTGTTGGTAGAAAACGTTATGAAACCCTAAACTTTTATTGCTTCCCAAAAATTTTTTCTCTGTTATTATGCCATTCTCTCTTTACTCCTTTTCCTGGGATTTTAGTCTTTTCTTGGCCTGGTGTACAGTCCCAAAGCAAATCGGACAAAACGCAGACTTAGCCACGGAAGCGTGTTCAATTTTCAAATACCTGCTTTAGAAATTGATTCCAGAGAAGATTTTGGTGATGAGGAGACCCACAGCACCAGGGGACATGAAATACAGCACCAGTCCTTCTCAGTAACACAGATGGGAAGACGCTCCAGTGTGCAAAGTCAAATAAGCCACAGCTCTCACCCCACTACCCCAAACTGCGTGCAGAGCAGCAAATGGGCTAACACAGATGACTGCAATGGGGTGATTTCGGTGATGGGAGGAGGAAGCAGCAGGGTGCACAGTCTAGATCCAGTGTCTTCTGAAGGGGTAACACTCCCACCAGTAATGGAAGACCCAGGAATGCGTGTTGTTGTAAGTAAAAAGTATTATTTTCTCCACAACTACCTGAAAGGAGGTTGTAGTGAAGTGGGTGTTGGTCTCTTCTCCCAAGAGTACTAGCAATAAGACAAGAGGAAATGGCTTCAAGTTGTGCCAGGAGAGGTTTAGATTGCGTATTAGGAAGAATTCCTTTACTGAAGGAGTAGTAAAGCATTGGAACAGGCTGATCACGAAAATGGTGGAGTCACCATCCCCAGAGGTGTTCAAAAAATGTGTAGATGTGGCACTTTGGGACCTGGTTTAGTGGGCATGGTGGTGTTAGGTTGATGGTTGGACTTGATGATCTTACAGATCTTTTTCAACCTTAATGGTTCCATGATTCAAAGTACATACTTCATATTTTGGTTACTCCGTGAGTAGTAAGTTTTTCTTGTCTTAAGAGTTTCAGTGAAATGGCAAACAGTGATGTGAAATGAAATATACTGATGTAAGGATTCTATAAGTTTTCAGTAGAAAGTGGTTTTTAATATTCTGATGAGTTCCCAAAAACCAGAGTTTATTGCTTCGGCTTTTTTTTTTTCCTGTTTATAAACCCTATTTTTCTGCTATACACAACTTCTACTAATACACTTTTGAAGGTTCCTAGTGGTGGAATTACAAGTCACCAAAGAGTTTTTTCATCCTATGCCTTGTCTGGGGAGGTAATTTTGAGCAGAACATGTAATTTCTTTCTCCTCCACAGCACCTTTAGCATCATGCAGAAGCTTTGTCCATAATTTCCCTAAGAGGGTAGAGATACTTTTCTGCCATTTTATTCCTCAACTCTTCTTTTCCATTAGTCTCTGGAATATTTCCTAGGCCTGTTTCCCCACATACACTTATTTCCAAGATTTGTGTTTGCCCTGTTGCTATTGCACGCTTGCAGGAGCTATTTACTGCAGCATTATTACTGAAGAGTAGGAACTTCATTCTCAACATCTATTACATCTTGTAAAAAGGTCCATTTATTTGGCTGCATGTCATTGTTCCTATTAACTTTCATAGCTACCCATCATCACATCCTACTTCATTTTATTCCCATGGTAGCTCCCTAATCATGTTTACTTCTTTAAGCAGCCAGCTGTAAATGATGGGAGCAGCATGATGCATTTGCCTCCTCATCTGTCAGTGGAGTACTTTAATGAGGCACTTCAGAGACAAAGGGCAGCAAGTGCAGTCAGTGTAATTACCAGTGTCTTGGAGGGTAAGTGGTTCCTCATCATGCTTATTCCAATCCTAAGGTAATGCTAGCACCAAAGACCAAAATGTCAATATATTTCTTAAAGGTTAACGGAGATTTGTAGGTGTGTAGTTAGGAATGTCATCATTAATTTGGCTCTTTTTTTAAAAAAAAAAGCATTATCACAGTCTTATGTACTGGAATGCATCCTTTGCCTATCGTAAGATCTTGTTGTGTAGGACAGATGATGAAGAGAATTGGGGTGAGTGAGGGTGGGTGGAAGGAGTTTCTCTAGCATCGGAGGTATAGGACTGGGATATCATCTTCCCCTTCTGACCCTGTGACTGGTGAGACCCTGTGTCACTGGCAGAGACATGGGCATGCAGAATTTAACAATAAGATCACGCAAGCCGAATTAGTTGAGGCAATATCTATGATTTTAATATTTAACCTTATTATTTTATTCCTTTAACTTACCTTTCCATGTGAATTGTTCTGGGGTTTTATCACTGACTTTTATTATGCTGACTGATAGTTTTGTTGTAATTTCTGAAAAAATTCACCTCAAATTGTTTAGCTGTTTTATGGACGAGGAGATCAGGATGGGGAAGACTTTTTTCCTCTTTAGTTTTTCATCAGTTCATATGATCTTTGAAAAATTTTCAGGTCCCCAAAACCAGGTCACTAATAATTCATACTGTACTTCTATTTAGCTTTAAGTAAGCTCCAGTTTGTCAATGAATTTGCACAGGACTTCAGCAGGGTCAGAAATATTTTGGAGGACTTTTAATACTAACAATGAAGAAAGAAAGACTGTGAGATTTATATTTGACCAACAGCATGTAAATGACAAAGCCAGAACAGCTTCTGTCCCATGTTTACCTATAGAAAATAAAGAGGCATGGCAACTTGCATCAGCTGGGAAATGGTGGGCATGACCCTTCGAGTAGTAGTGACCTAAGGCCAAATTTCAGATGCTGTGGTCTGGATTTGACTTGACTACAGTCAAAATGCCTGTGGCTGCCCTTGACTCTCCAGACTCCCTTGAGAGTCAAAGGAGATGAAGAGATATTGGGTAAGATACAGCCAGTGTCCTAGACATCTACGTAAGGATAAGGTGAAAAGTGCCTTAGCTGCTGGGTTGACTATCAAGAGCTTCTAGCACGAGATGCTGCGGTGTGGCCTCTGCATCGTAAACATCTGTATTTAGTCAGATGTTTGTAGTACAGTTCTGAGTCTAAGACAAATAAAACCTGTTCCAAAGGCTTGTGGAGTAAGTTCACATCAAAGATCTTTGAATCAAATTTTCTCTGAATTTTCTCTTTGTGTTTTTAGCTGATATAGGGAATACATGAATGGTAGAAATTGTAGGGAACCTTTGGGCTCTGTGTGGGATGGGAGGTTTCCTTCTTCCTTTCTGGTCTTTTGAGTACTTTAAGTAGTTATTTCACTGTCTTGCTCAGTGATAACTATTTAATTATAGTGGGGTTTTCTTTTGCATTTAGAACTTGAAGAATCCCAGCGGAGATGTCCACCATGCCTGAAAGATTTTGCTTTAAAGTATCTGATTTGGGACTGTTGTCCGCTTTGGTTGAGAATCAAGAAAAAAGTGGCTGCTTTCATAAAGGATCCTTTTATTGATCTCACCATCACTGTTTGCATTGTGATGAACACTTTGTTCATGGCACTGGAGCACAATAATATGTCAGAAAATTTTAAATTTATGCTTAATATAGGCAACTTGGTAAGCAAATTCTCAACTATGTGACATTTTATACCAAAGATTGATTGATGGGTGTTTTCACTTGAGACATAAGGAGTAACTATAAAAATTAAAATTAGCAAACTCTGCATTTATAAACTCTAAATTTCTAATATAGACAATTTTCAGATTTTATTGACATATTTCTAACACACTGCTGAGAATGCAGAAAACAATCCTCACATTTTAATTGAAAGTGTGTTAGAAGTTCATAAAAATGGTTTTTGTTGACCTGTTCGTGAATGTTACTGTATTCGTGGGAACATGATCTAAAGAAAAGATGAATTCATGGTAACTTTTAGGCTGATGCTACTGTTTTTTTGTCACAGGTTTTTACAGGAATCTTTACAGCAGAAATGATCTTAAAAATCATTGCTCTAGATCCCTATTATTATTTTCAGCAGCGCTGGAATATTTTTGACAGTATAATAGTCACATTGAGTTTAATTGAACTGAGTTTACCCAAACACGGAAGCAAGAAAGAAAGGAGAAAAGGAGGAACCCTGTCAGTTTTACGATCCTTCAGGCTGGTAATGTCTCACGCTTACTCGGTTGTATAAAACATGGTTGTATATACAATGGAGAATACTTCTGTTATCTGCAGTTAGGATGCAGGAAATGGTTTTTTTTTTTCCTTTTCTTGGCACTAGGAATAAGAAACACACTCTTAAACTCATTGTGATGCTAGAGTCAGAGTTTACTGAGATATATATTTCATTTGAATGCACTAAGAAATTTTCAGAGGGAAAAATATTCCAAAGTAGACGTATTATAAAATTGGTTTCAAATACCAAAAACTAGCACAGGAAAAGTAGGAAAAAAGTCTTGGAATACTAATACAGAAAAAACAATAGTTAAAAATAGATGTGAAATAATGTTAAGGTGTTCATATCATATACAATGAACCAACTTAGTTTGGTTTACCAAAAGGTAGTCCCATTTTATAGTAATATAGCAGTTGGTCTCCTAACATCGGTCCTTTGTGTTACATATAAGAGTCCGCATCTGGAATATTGCGTCCAGTTCTGGGCCCCTCAGTTCAAGAAGGACAGGGAACTGCTGGAGAGAGTCCAGCGTAGGGCTACAAAGATGATCAAGGGAGTGGAGCATCTCCCTTATGAGGAGCGGCTGAGGGAGCTGGGTCTCTTTAGTTTGCAGAAGAGGAGACTGAGGGGAGACCTCATTCATGTTTATAAATATTTAAAGGGTGAGTGTCACGAGGATGGAGCCAGGCTCTTCTCGGTGACAAACAATGATAGGACAAGGGGTGACGGACACAAACTGCAACACAGGAGGTTCCACTTCAATTTGAGAAGAAACTTCTTCTCAGTGAGGGTGACAGAGCACTGGACCAGGCTGCCCAGAGAGGTTGTGGAGTCTCCTTCTCTGGAGACATTCAAACCCCGCCTGGACGCCTTCCTGTGCAACCTCATCTAGGTGTTCCTGCTCTGGCAGGGGGATTGGACTGGATGAGCTTTTGAGGTCCCTTCCAATCCCTAACGTTCTGTGATTCTGTGATACTGTGATAAGGTAGACACCACAACCTGCATCAAGTGGATTTTGCGAGTACCTGCCTGTGTGGGCTAAACATCTGCCAGAGACTTACTTGTGTTGACCTGGTCCTTTACAAGGTAGTTACTTCACGTTGGCAGTGGTGCCCAGTTTAAAAAAAAATAATTAAAAAAATCTATAAATACTTTAAAAAAGGTATTAGTGTCATGGTGCCACAAATATTACATGGCTGGAATAGTTCAGAATATCTGTAAAATAATTTTTGCAGGATTTGAGGAGTGCAAAGATGGGTTATCTTTACCAATGTCTAACATTGTTTTGTTTTTCTACACAGCTGAGGGTCTTCAAACTGGCAAAGTCCTGGCCAACTTTAAACACTCTAATTAAAATAATTGGGAATTCCCTGGGAGCCTTGAGTAATCTGACCCTCGTCCTGGCAATCATCGTTTTCATTTTTGCTATAGTAGGGGTGCAACTTTTTGGAAGAAAGTATGGGGAATTCGGCAATAAAATAAAAAAAAATGGTGAGCTGCGCTGGCACATGATGGACTTTTTCCGCTCTTTCCTTGTCATTTTTCGAATTCTGTGTGGAGAATGGATTGAGACTATGTGGGACTGCATGGTGGTTGCTGAACCACCACTGTGCCTTCTTGTCTTTCTGCTTGTCATGGTGATAGGAAATTTAGTGGTGAGTTTTCAAATATTTTCTTCTCTTCATCTGGTCCATGATAGAATCTACTTAATTTCTGTTTTGTCAACATAAGGTAGTTTTCCTAAACACAGGTGGAAAAAGAAAAACATTTAATTTTCCTGTTCTCAAAAAAAAAAAAAAAGTGGAGTTTATAAATTCTTCTATTTAAGTGTACTCAAAAGCAGGAGGGAAACCTCACTTAGAGCTTCTCCTGATTTTTAATTTTTGTGAAAAAATTGTATATTTGATGGAATTGTTGAACCTGAATCTGATCTTACACAGGATCTTGGAAGCAGCTTCACAGAGGCCTGGTTTAATTCTAGTTTGAAGAAGTAAGGAACATTATTAAACTTACAAGCCATGACCATAGCCTTTGTTACTACTATACCTTTTGATAAGCTGTTTTTTCCAAATAATGCTTTTGGCATGACTGATCTGCTTTAGCCACTATTTTGAATAACTTTTTTTGAGGAAGAGGATCATGGGATCATTGGACTTCCCCAGAGAGAAGTTTACTTCATCAACCATAATGTGATCAGTCATAGTCATTTCATTGTTACCTTGTTTTGGTTTGCTCAGTAAGACTGAACTTTCATAGTATCTGTGTTCTTCAAAGTTAGAATTTGGATTTCTGAATGCTACTCTCCTGACTTATACTTTCATTATTATTTCAATAATGAATAATTATTTCATAATTATTTCAATTTCAGGTTCTCAACCTTTTCATTGCACTACTGCTGAATTCCTTCAGTGCTGACTCTCTGCAGACGGCAGAGGATGATGGAGAGATGAACAATCTTCGGACTGCCTTTGCTCGGATTCAGAAGGGATATCACTTTGTGAAGAGTGTTATGTGGGATACCTGTTGCGGAAAGCTCAGGCACCTAAAGAAAGCACACAGGAAGCAAATCAAATTGACTGCAGACACCCCACTTGGGTTCAAGCGTGAAGAAATAAAAAATTGTAAAAAGACTTACAATAATGCAGGGGCTGAGAAAAACTGGGACAAATGCTCAGGTCTTGAAGATTTTATTACCGATTCCAATATATTTGTTTGTGTCCCTATTGCTGAGGCAGAGAATACAAGTGAGGGTTTTGAAGATGATGAAAAGCTGAGCACATTTACAGACACAGAATACAGCATTCAGGTAATAAATGTCTTTATTTGTGCTGGACCAGTAGAGTACATATACCTATACCTATACATATACCTATACCTATACCTATACCTATACCTATACATATACATATGCGGGTGCCTCTATAGTAGAAGACTGTCTCTAGCAGAACAGGGTGGCATATATTAATCTATCTCTATAGAGTTACCAAATTTTGAACTAGAACCAAAAGTACAAATATTTAGAGTGAGGGTAAATTATCACTTGGAGCCTTTTAAAAATCAAGAGTCTTTCATGGTCTTAATAGAAAGACCATAAATTTTGGGGGTTGCTGCAGGAATTCCTAGCTGACACATTGTGTTTCACACAGATAATTACATAGCCCATAGATTGTTCATAGGTAATTGTAACAATCCTTGGTGAACTTGGAATTTTTATGTAAAAAATTATGTAAATAATACGAACTATTTTGACATTGTATACATGACAGAGCAAAAATGTGTGTTCTACATATAGAGCATTGTCATGGACTCAATATGAATTTATAGCTCTGATCCATTCTTTGAATTTGTCCTTGCTGTGTGTAGCATGTAGTAATTATTAGAACTTAGAAAAATTAAGCATGGAGTGGCTCTGTTAAGGTCTTGTTTTATATATGATACTATATTTTATCCTATTTCTTTGTGTTCTCTGAATTTTTCAGTTCTATTTTAACCATAGAAGACTGCCATTCTGGTCTCAAGATTTCCCACCATAAGTTTCTGTCTTAATCCCTATGCAAAAATTCTCACGTAACTTTTTACCGGTTCACTAAAGTACTAATTCTTTAGTTTTCTGCATGTTGATTAGGAAAACTTTCCCTTTCCCTATTCTTAGGCAAATCAGAGACTCAAAATGATCATATCTTATGACTTTTGTCTGGAGATCCCCACTTAAAATAGAAGGCATATCTTATCGTTCTTTCCCTTCCAACTTATCCACCCCTCAAAAAGGGAAAAGAAACCCCCTTTAATCCACAGATTCTTTTCAGGATGAAAATCACCTGAGGCAAAGGGGAGAAAGATCAAAAAATTCAGGAAGCTGGAGTAAAGGATCGGGATTTTCCTCTGAAGAATTCAGTGTGCTTTACCTAGGAAAGGATAGGAGAGTTGAACCATCATCACCAGAGCAAAAAGAGGTAAAAGGTTTGGTTTTTTTGTTGTTGTTTGTTTGGTTTTTATTATGGCATTGATTTTCCTGTACTGGTCAAGTTTGGGCACGTTTCTGAACAAAGATTTGCTGGAGTTGAGTTCAGTGGCAGCAGCAGCTCTGAGCTTGCAGTAGCCGTTATGGCTGGTTAATGACAGAGCCAGAATCGTGTGAATGAAATCAAAGCCATGCTGGGTTCTAGGTATTGAGTTTAAGAAAAATTTACCTATA
>NW_010187550.1:0-16329 GCF_000695765.1 Mesitornis unicolor | reverse complement strand
TGGAAGAACTAAAAAAAAAATTGATTCAAATAAGTAATTTACTAAATTCTCTTTGCTACTTTCCTTCTATTGAAATATGAGTCCACAAAAAAAGTAAATATATGACTCATCATACATTTTATATAGTGTGATGGGATAAAAAAAGTTTAGTGCCTGGAGGATGTATGATATAATTCCAATTTCTACTTCATAAATAATGTAATGGGTGTTTCAGTTCCCGATACAATACCAGATACATTTATCTGGTTGTCCCATTTTGCATGCATTTTCCTATGATTTCATGGTTTTAATCCCACTTTAAAGACTATATATACTGATAAGCAAGATAAAAGATCTTCAATTTACCATCTTATTAGGCAGATAAATCTGGTTTATGTAGATAAATATTGTAATTAAATAGATTTGACCCCGATTTAAATGCACCTCTTGGTACTTCTATCATTCCATTATAAACACTACTTGAAATATTAGTACATAGCCAAGTTTTAGTTTTGAATGTTATTTGTTCATGGATGAACTTATTCATTTGGAGCTGAATGTAGCAAGAATCAATACCTGATTTTACTTTGTTTCGTAGTTTAACAGTGTCAGCCCATCCGAAGGCAGCACAGTGGATCTGAGAAACCCTGAAGATGTTTTGAGGCAGATTCCAGAGTTTGCTGAAGACTTTAAGACTCCAGAAAAATGTTTTCCGGAAGGTGAGGCTCTCGTGGTTTCACTACTGGGAAGTGAGAAGAGTCACACCCTGACCTGTTTCTCTAGTGATCCTAAGCCAATAGGGTGGGATTATTTACAGTTAATTTTAGTTATCTAGAATTTGGATAAACAGTCCAAATCATTGTCCCTCTCTAGTCAACAGAGAAATTGTGGCACTTGTATAATAAAATCCCCTTACCTTAAAAATCAAGGAAGTTGCTTCTAACTAGGACTTGGGCAATGGCATAAACCCAATTCTGAAAGACAAGATTATTATAGTGAACTGAGATGAATTTCACTCCATTGGACAGAATCAAAGTCACTTTTGGCAATTAACTTGAGTGTACATGGTCAGATCTCGCCTGACAGTGGCCACTGGAACAAGGCACTTGTCACATCAGATTTGTTAATACTTTGCAATATTTTAAATGTTTACTCATTGAATAGCATTTAAAAAACAATCTCTGTATCAAACAAAGGAGTGAAATAAGCAGAGAGAAGCTGTTAGGATGAAGCTGAATTTCTACATGGTGACAATCTCGGAATCCCTTCTCAAATCATCACACAACATCTAGCTTTACAAGTTGTTGTAGGATGTGTTGAGTACTTTTGTGAATTCTTCCTTCCCAAGCATTTGTAACAACATGTGGCTTTCATAAAGTGCAAAGAAACAGTTCTTGAGATTTTTATCAAATAACTGTCACTACTGACAGCCAGAGGTAATCACTGTTTTCTCAGTATTAGTTGTGCGAGAACAAACTACATTAAACAAGTTTATAGCCTCATTTCTTCCAAGTGTGTTTTATTCAACGAATTATAACTGTGGCAAAATTCTTCCTGGTGCTCCAACTTGCTCTTTGCTCACCTAGTCAGCCTGACCGACCACCACCATTTCTACTCATCCTCCAAGTTTTCTTTGATCCAGTTGTTTCCTGCCCATTCAAGCTTTCCTGTACCACAGAACGATGAGGAGGGAATTCTTCAGTCTTGCTTACATGGAGCCCATCAGCAGGTCCCTCACCTTTGGGCTTGTTTTCCTCCTCCACTCCCAAAGGCAGAGCCTTTCTCTCATCACTGCCTTCCCATTCAAGCACTGCTTCCTGGATATTTTATCTGATGAGAACATGGATAAATCAAATCTGGCTGTAATTACTTCCTTTGCCCTGTTCTGCAGAGCTGACTTCTTTCTTTTTTTTTTTGGGTCAATGAAGTTTCCAAAGCACAGTTTTAGTACTGAATCAATAAAAGGGAGGCTTGTAGAAATTATTCGAAGCTAGAAAGATGTTGTACCTGAATGCAAAGTATTCTCTGTGTAATAGTGATATTTTTTAATATTATGTTACATATCATAAATCCTGGAAGAGATCCACTATACCTACATTGCAGTTTGCTTTCTCCAGAAAAAAAACCACAAATATTGCATTAATAATACAGGCTTCTGATTTCATAGCTACAGAATTTCTTTAAAACTACTTTGCGTTATTGATGGCATTTTTTGCCAGTACAGCTGTTAGAACAAAAGAAATAAAGACTCTTCATTCCCTGCTCCAGAGAAGAAATGTGAAATGTCTTGTTTTGTGCTCTGCAGTCCCAGGCTGGAGTGTGACTGCTCTGGCCAATCCATCAGCCAACTGAAACGAAGATGCAGCAAATCTATAACTAACACAGATTTCTGCACAAAAAAGTCTCTGTCTTATGCAAGTGCCATTTCCTGCCTCATCTCAAATCCCAGACTCTTATTACTGGGAAAACTGGGTTTATTGAAAGAAAGATGATCAGAATTTTTTGCAAACATTATATCCTGTTACATATATGGAGTTATATATATGATACTATCTACTATGTGTATATTATCTATATGACATAAATGTATTATTTTTTTCATGGTCATAAATGACAGAAGCCTTCTGACTGATATTTTTCATGATAATGAAAAAATTAATTACGCTAGAACAAACAGAAAGGAAAACGTTAGCCGAAATGAGTTAATTTTTGGCAAAATTAGTAAACAATCAAATCCAAGATTTCATAATGGCATGGTCAGGAAATATTAGGTGGCCCTGGCGTCATTGCCTGTTATAAGAAGCAATCTGGTGAGCTTGAAAGGAAAAGTTTTCTTCTAAGGAGCCGAGAATATGACATATTCTTGCAAGTTACATGATATAAAATCACACCATACATTCAGAACCAAATAAATAAATAAATAGACCTTGCAAGGCAGGGCACTCCACCTACTTTATGTGTGTGTAAACAGGAGTTAAAGGCAAATAAAATTAGATATTTTCTTTCTTCCTTTTTTTTCCCCTGAAAATAATTAAAAAAACCCAACAAAACAACAGTGATGCAATTAACATGACCATGGACTTTCCCCTGCCACCAGAAATTTCTTGAACAACCCTTCCCATGCATGTACACTCATTCTGTATATTGCTGTCTCTCACTTTCAGGTTGTGTTCGATACTTTCGTTGTCGCATGGGTAGTGCCATAAAGTGTGGAGGAGAAAAGTGGTGGAATCTGAGAAAAACCTGCTACCAGATTGTTGAACACTCCTGGTTTGAATCCTTTATCATATTCATGATTCTCCTGAGCAGCGGAGCCCTGGTTAGTGTAGCACAATTTCATGTATTTAGAAGCAGTTTTAGCTTTAATTTTCACCCAGAGAAGTTATTTTGGCAGAAAACACAGTAAATACCTTTAAACTCATCATGAGAAAAAAGAAGAGGCTTCACAAATAAATTATATATTCACTATTGCAATTATTGCAAATTTATTATTATATTATTAGAAACTATGAAGTAGAGTAAGCAATGCTAAAAATACAAAGCTCTCAGAAGCTGTTTCTATTCTGGCTGTACACTGGGTTTTTTTCTGGAAAAAAAACCTTATTTTATAGTTGTGATTTTTTTAAAATATAATTAAAACAAATAAATTAGTGTTAATACTCAGAAAAAAAAGTACTTGAGCTTTTGAAAATATATCTTTAGAAATTAATTTCAAGAAGTTTATACTTTTCTCCTGGGATCCCAGTGTTCATGATGGGTGTGTCCGCAAGAAAGAGAAGTGACAGGGAGAATTACAAGTTTATCAGCTGACATAGATTTGAGTAAAAGATGTGATTTAGATCTGTGTAAAACACATATTGAATGATGAAGCAGTCTTAATGATGCTAGGCTTTCATTTCGTAAAGCGTACCTCTGACTTTTGCCGTTTGTCTGTATATTATGATTCCAGGCATTTGAAGACATCCATATAAATGAGCGAAGACGCATTAAACTTATCTTGGCATTTCTTGACAAAATGTTCACTTTCATCTTTGTTCTGGAGATGCTCCTGAAATGGGTGGCTTACGGCTTCAAGAAGTATTTCACCAACGCCTGGTGCTGGCTGGACTTCCTTATTGTTGATGTGAGTTTTGCCTTTGGCATTTTTACATGGGTACTGATGCAGGATGCAGTAGCAGAATCACTGGCTGTTCTGGATGTGAAGCTGATGGTACTCTTACCTCCTTTAATGATGGTTTCAGGATATCAGATTCTGGGCACTGAAAATGTGGGGAAAATTTTTTAAATTTCTTTTTAAACAGGAATAAAGGAAAGAGAAGCCAAGACACTGCTAATTCTTTCTTTTGTCTTTCCATTCAGGTCTCTTTAATAAACCTCTTTGGCAGTTCATTTGATCCCATAAAATCTCTTCGGACTCTCCGAGCTCTGAGACCTTTAAGAGCATTGTCACGATTTGAGGGCATGAGGGTAAGACTGAATACAAATTAAATCCTGTCAGTACTGATCAGCACATAACAGGTTCATAACTCAGGACTGTGTCTTTATGAAGTTTGTATGTCTACCCCAAATTCAGTTCAGGACCTATAAAATGAATTTTTAAAAGGCACCTTTGCTGCACTCCTCTGTACTTGGCTGCTCCTCATAGACTTTCCTTGAGTGGTCAATCCTAGAGCTATTGAACCTAAAACATGACTAGGCAGAATTTGTTCCATTGCTGCTCAGACATTCTTGTGTTCCTGTCTTACTGAGATAGCCAACAAAAGAGATAATAAAAACTGTGAGCACAATTCTCATTTTTGAAGTCTGATAGCAAGCTAATTCAGAGGAAAAAGCCAGCTTTCTGTGAGTTTTTACTAGATTGCTTTGCAAAAACTTCCAACTATTAAAAGGTACTTTGCTCAAATTATTGTTCCAAATTGACTTTTTCTTTCAAAAAACAGGAGTGTTTGTAGAATATTTGCTGCCTTTTTCCATCAAAGGGGCACCTTGAACAGTGTGAAGCTGCTGTACGTGACTTTAATTACAAATGTACCAGTACAGAGAAAGACGCCCTCAGTCATAGGCAAAACATATCTGAACACTGCAATGTGAAACACTATGATAACCACAGTGGTATTTGGGCAAAAGTCTCATCTATGGAATATGCTCTGACATGTGAAAATGGATGATAGAAATATGTATACCATCACTGTCATGCATTTACATGGGAATGCAGCCTCAGTGCAGCTGAGACATAGATTGCTTTTGGATACCTCCTGGAAGCAAGACTGAAAGCTCTCTAATCACGATTTTTTCATTCTGAAAGTGGAGAGAAATGAATACATTCTGCTAATTAATGCCAAAGTTTCTGTGTCTGGAGCAAATTTGGAATCATACTTTCTGTGTTGCTATGTAGAATATGTGTGGCCCTCACACAGCTTTTCAATTTTTCTTTTGGTCCATCAAATTCTTCTCTGCAACCTGACTGCTGACTTCACTGCCTTCCCTGGGAAACTCAAAGTTATATTCTCATTGTTTCCTTACATTGCCCCATTTTATGAAACTATCTGTTTTTTCTTAGTGTGCACTTAAAAACTATATGGACATTTTCTGAGATTATATACCGTCTAGCGCAGAAAAAGTACCTAGCTCATGGTTATAAACCCCAAATACAATCATAAATGCACTAAATCCACTAATCCATCACAACCCACTAAAAAAAATAGACCTAGCAAAATACTAGTGGGGAGTTATTACTGGTCCTTTTAAAAGCAGCTTTCTATTGTCTTAATGATGCAGTCCTCTGCACTAATGCTTATGGACAAATTGTTCAGAAATTTTATGTTATAAAAGCTTAAAACAAGCAAGTAAGACATCCTCCACTACAAAACCCAGGGAAAGTCATCAAAAGAGGATGGACTCACATTGTAATATCCTTATGGGTTAGTGGATCTCTGCAGCCCAAAAAGTAACAGCTACTCCTCTGAAAGCCTAAGAGGTACTATGGATCTTTGAATTTGTTCAAGGGACCCATGCCAGCTGTGGCTTGTATTTACATGGAAAATATTATGTTTCTTTCTGCTGAGATGACTAAATGACTGCTTGCTGCACTGAGAAGATACTTAAGCCCATCTTTATTTAAGTGTATTTTTCCTCTCCCATTTCAAGGTTGTTGTCAACGCCCTCGTGGGAGCCATTCCTTCCATCATGAATGTTCTGCTCGTCTGCCTCATCTTCTGGCTCATCTTTAGCATCATGGGAGTGAATCTCTTTGCTGGGAAGTTTGGGAAATGTGTCAATCTGACAGAAGAAAATTCAGAATTGAATGATTCAATCAAAAACCTGACAGACTGTGTAATGTATAATAACACAGGAAAGTTATTCTGGGTGAATGTTAAAGTCAACTTTGATAATGTTGGCTCTGGCTACCTGGCTCTTCTTCAGGTGGTAAGTGTTGCTTGCCTCGACTAGCCAGCACCATGTCTGATGGGCTTGACCTCCTGCCAACTCTTAAACCATCTCTATGGATGATGGAAAAGAGTGGTATCATACAGTTTGCTCTTCCCTTGTAGCTAGGTGTTCAAACATCAGTGCTGTTTGTGCACACAAATGGAAGAAGAGGGACAAGTTAGGCCCCACTGATTTTCCAGGTGATAAAGTTAGCATCTGGTGGACAAGTGCTGTTTCAACCTCCAGCAGGTTCATAAGCCTGAGAGCTGGAGTCAATCTCAGTAGAAAGTCTGGGCCGAATTCCGGCCTAATCTTCTGTAATACAGATTTGTTCAGCTATGAGGATTGTAAAACCTTTAGTAGACCATGCTAGTGAACATTTGCCCTGTCAGCATCCCAGGTCAAGAAGCTCTGTCTCACTCTAGCAACTTTCTCATCCTAATAGGGCTGAGAATGCCACACATACAGCAGGAGCAAGTTTCCCTGAAGTCATATTTTGGTGCTATATGTTTTACCACATCAAAGCTTCTTTCTCCTGTCAGTGTCATTCAGATGTTGTGAATGTTGTGAAGATTTTTACCTTGAAGGTTCAACATGTTTTCCATAATCTCTCATTCTAGGCAACATTTAAAGGTTGGATGGAAATCATGTATGCGGCAGTAGATTCACGAGAGGTTAGTCACTATATTAAAGCTGTGTTCTTCATTAATGCTACTGCTTTCTGCAAAAAGCATTATAATTTTTGTACTTTTACATCTGCTGTTTGTCTGTGCCAAATCTTTCCAGTAATTATTTTTTATCAGCTGATGTAAACTTTTCATCTGCAGATGACTTATAGCATCATAAACTGTTATAATGGGGAGTGGGATTCAACTCCTGATCCACTCACCTAAATGCAGTTACCTATAGTGTGAGATCTTCACATGAGTTCACCTTCGCTGGAAATCCAGACAGTACATTCAGAGGGATTTAGGGAGCACTTCAGCTTGCCCTGGATATCTACAATGGTCAGCTGAGCACCTCTTTTTACTACATTGACTCTACTCACAACTGGATGCCCATCAGCTAGCAGAGGAGTTGAGAGTCCCCACTCACATAAAACCAACATTCTTCAACAAGAATTGAGCTGCTGTGGATAAGCAACCATTTAAGATACATTGTCAAGCATCACTAGTACTATTTTGCCGATAGTGTTTGCTGTCTTATAAGAATCATCATCCGACATTATAGAGAACAAAGTGTCTTTGGAGGCAAAGAATTTGAAGCGAAAAGGCTATCTTAATTTGATCATGACTTCAAAGGAATAAAATAATTTTATGAGTAACTATATATGAAAATGTTTTTTCTGTTTGTTTTTCAATTTGTAAAACTATTTTTCTTGCTCTGGTTTTGTTCATATCCATAATAGCCATAGAGAAAGTTTTTTGCTAAGAAGAAAAAAACTCATCTAGGTGAAGATTTTTAATAGCAAGAGCTTGAAAATAGACTTCTAAATAATTTGCTTGATTTTTTCAGTAACTTTCAGTAATTCAGTAACTGTTTCTATTGAATTTAGCAGGGCCTCAATCGATTGCAAATGGTAAGATTTTATGTCAAGTTTTAAAAAAAAATAGAAAAAAACACTAAAAAAACCCCTCATCAAAATGTAAAAACCAACAATAAACAATCATATTTTGTGAAAAAAGCCAAACCAAACCAAAAACTAAACCTCAATCACCATTAGCTATTGTTTTGCTCTACAAGATTCAGTGCAAATATATTAAACATCAGTATGAATTAAATTACCCTGTTCTGCAATGATCTAGACAGAAACTACAGAAATATTTTAAAAGCAATCAAATTAACAAGTTGTCTTAGTATAAATATTTTGTAGTACTATAATTTTGTGCCGTATATCTGGTTATTTATCTCAGGTACTATGCTTGATGTACCATTTTGTAAGGTTCATGTTTCATTTCAAAAGGGATAGTAGCATCTGAGCAATCATGTCTCTATGAGGTCCTAGAATTTTGAGGTATCTAGTAGTCACAGTATGAAAGTGAACTTTCTTCCACCATTTCATGCCCCTTCTTTAGAAAGTATCTTTAGATACTTTTAAGTATCATATATGTATAATATTTTGTGATATACACTATTAATAGTTTTAAACTATACCAGTTTTGTCAGAACTAGCAATAGTGCTGTAAATCATAGTTCCTCCTGGAATCAATTTGAGAGGATCAGCAATATCAAGATTATTCTGAATTGAGCTCTTGTTGTTATTGGTCATATTTTATGTTGCTTTTCATTCTTGCAGAAAAATGAGCAGCCAGAAATGGAGCATAGTCTACATATGTATCTCTACTTTGTGAACTTTATCATCTTTGGTTCTTTCTTTACCCTGAATCTCTTTGTTGGTGTTATTATTGACAACTTCAACCAACAAAAGAAAAAGATAAGTATATTGTTTTTGCTCCAAGGTACCTAATGTATAGCAAGAAATGCTGTTTTTAGAGAACAAGGTCCTTACTTTACACAGAATCTAAAACTTCTATTGGCATTTACAGAAGTGTTACTAACTAAGTTAACAGAAGTAACACCCAGAGTGTGTTTCTTTCTCTTTTCTTTTCCCTTATAACCTGAACACCCAGCTCTTGCCCCACGTAATGAAGGCAATGATATGCTCTCTGAATGTCCTGAATTTTTTTTTCCTTTTTGGGAACTGAGCATGACAGGAGACTCATTATTTAGAAAGTGGTCCAGTACAGGTGCACTGAAAAGTATTCTGGATATACAACAAGACCAGGATGTGGGAAGCCAGGGAAAGATTTGTTCCTGTCCAAGTTTTCAGTAGGTCCTTTGTTTTCCTGTTTTTTGAGTGAGCTGGGTTTCTCCCTGGGACTTCTGCTCTGTGAATGTATGGCTTGTGGCACTCTGGATTTTTGGACACACACATTAGGAAAAGGACTAGTACCAGCAAGATGTGAAAAAGGAAGGAATGTTAGTTTCCAGCGTTTTAGACTATTGTAACTGCAATACTGCTGCTTTCTCATCAAATAACAGTGACATTTCTTTATATACTTAGGCGGGGAAGATATCTTTATGACAGAAGAACAGAAAAAATATTACAGTGCAATGAAAAAGTTGGGATCTAAGAAACCTCAAAAACCCATTCCAAGACCACTGGTAAGACCATCTGAATTCTTCAAAAGGAAAGTGTATTGCAAATGCACAATTTAACTAACTGAAAAGAGCATATTTATATATTGCATATAAATTATTTATAGTAACTTTACACTGTGTGGTAGTTTAACCCAGCAGGCAGCTAAATGTCACACAGTTCACTCACTCAATTTCCCCCAGCTTCCCAGTGGGATAGGAAAGAGAATTGGGAGAGTAAAGGTAAATAACTTGTCAATTGAGATAAAGACCATTTAATAACAGCAAAAGAAGCTGTGAACATATGTTTAGGTACAGACTGAAAAACAAACCTTGAAAAATACAAACATCTGCTGGCAAGAACCAAAATAAAAAATCTTTATCAGCTACTGTAAAGAAAAAATTCTATCCCAGCTAAAGATACAATATCAACTTTTAGTTTTCTCAGAAATCCAGCTCTGCTGGAATATTAAAAGGGAATTCTACAATTCAACTCTAGCAAAACCAGGGCACATTGATACTCAGACAATGCTCTAAAGTCAATTCCATACCAAAAAGTTGCACTGAAATATGCTACAGGTTAAATATTTATTAAATTCTCTGCATAAATTCTGTTGGGTTTTAAATTAATATTGGAACTGATTAAACTTCAGGATAGGAAAGGATTTTTAATGTCATTTTTAGATTCTGCCGTTCTCAAATTTCTCTAACTGTGTTATAATTGAGTGACTTGCAGCATAAAAACTGGACCCGTTGGAAACTTTCACGGATGAGTACTCGCTACTTTCCTAACTGATGCCAGATGTATTTTTTGTTCCTCTAGAACAGATACCAAGGGTTCCTTTTTGACATTGTAACACGCCAGTCCTTTGATGTTGTAATCATGATTCTCATCTGCCTTAACATGATCTCCATGATGGTGGAAACTCATGAGCAAAGTGCCACGAAGACTAACATCCTTAACAAAATCAATATCCTCTTCGTTGCCATCTTTACTGCAGAATGTGTACTGAAATTGGTGGCTCTGAGGCAGTACTATTTCTCAAATGCCTGGAACATATTTGATTTAGTTGTTGTGATCATGTCCCTTACTGGTAAGTAAAATTGGTTTGGGAAATTCTTTACTAAATCAGTTATTATTCATTTCAGAAAAAAAAATATTTAAAATTTATCAACTGTGAATGGAAGTTGAAATAGAAATCAACAAATAGTGTAAAGTGTTGAGGAAAAATAGCTAAAAACCCACTGTGATTGTATTAAAAAGAGCTAAAAACCCACTGTGATTGTATTAAAATAATATGAAATAAGATTTTTTTAATTTTCTGCTATTTTCTTTTAATAAAAGTATTTTTAAAAAGGTGGCTGTGTTATGTAAAATCTTTGATAATGGTTGTTTAGATTGTTTTTTCCTAGTCTGAAAGGCAGAATGAATAAACTATCTTACCAGTATGACATAATGTGATAATTTCTGCTGCTACAGATTTAGTGCCAACAAAGATCAGATAACAATTTCAGGGTTTTGTTGTCTGTGTTTGTAACAGAGAATTGAAGTATATAGAGAATATGAAGACTGGAATTAGATTATAGACTGTAGAATCTAGTTTCTGGAAACTCAGGCACAGCTGCTTGAAAATAAGGGTTCACACTGCATAGCAGGATAGAAAAGAACAAGACAAATGTATTGGCTTTTATTTGAAGGAATTGAAAAGGAAGAAAGGAGTAAAGAGTTCTTCTGCCAATTTGAACTTTCTACCAGTTTAACTATTCCCAGGGCCATTACTGCCAAAATAGCAGATGTATTTAGGCGAAAAATATATTTTTTTAGTTTTTTAGTATGACTTACGGTATGGGTAAGTAAGGGCTCAGTAAGAACATGGCTCTTCCTTGAGAAATTAAGTTCCTGGAATAGAAATTCAGAAAACATGTATCCAGAACACCTAAACCTAGAAAAGCCAAACTTTTCTAGTGCTACTAGATCTGCCATTCCTTCACGCAAACTAAAGATAAAACACCATTGATGTATAGCTATGTCCCTGAATGACCTAAAAACCGTTAGAGCGGCATGCACAATTTCTATGTCTGTCACTGGGTTTGCTTATGCTTGTCATGCCTCTATTATCTAAATGATGACCATGACATTGTTGTTATATCTTGTTTTCTTAGTTTAGCTTTGTACTGCCAGTATTTGAAGTTAAATTTAGAAGGTAAATACAGAACCTGTACCTGCTGAAGTATTTATGCAAACAATGTCAAAGAAAACCATCAGTTAAATGTTGACTGATGTGGATATTTGAAGTTGGGCATAGAAACATACTTGTCATCTTTAGTGCAATGAATATTATATTCTGGTGGCTGAAGAATGTCATTCATAATTGGTGATTTCTTCAGCTGTTTTTTTCAACTCTAACTTTTATTAAAGGTTGTTTTGCTAGAGTCTTAGCACATACACATCAGATATTTTTCAACTGTACAGATATTATGATCTCATGCTACTTACTAGTTAAGCAGAAATGTGATATTCTAACCAGTTGTTATCCTTTCCATTTTAGCCTCACTGCTTTCCGGTATTGGTAAAGCATTTGAACATTTCTTACCACCCACGCTCTTCAGGGTCATCCGCTTGGCTCGGATTGGACGAATATTGAGACTCATCCGGGCTGCCAAAGGAATCCGAACTCTGCTTTTTGCATTAATGATGTCCTTACCTGCTCTATTTAACATTGGCCTCTTGCTTTTTCTGGTCATGTTCATTTATGCAATTTTTGGCATGGCTAGCTTTGCCTATGTGAAGATGGAAGGTGGCATTGATGATATGTTCAACTTCCAAACCTTTGCTAACAGCATGCTCTGCCTCTTCCAAATCACCACGTCAGCTGGCTGGGATGGTCTTCTCAGTCCTATTTTAAACACTGGGCCACCATACTGTGATCCAAACATAAATAGTACCGTGGGTGAATGTGGTAAACCTGCCATAGGTATTATTTATTTTGTAAGCTACATAATTATATCATTTCTCATTGTTGTAAACATGTATATAGCTGTTATTCTAGAGAATTTCAATGCTGCTACTGAGGAAAGCACAGAGCCTTTAGGCGAAGATGACTTTGACATCTTTTATGAAATCTGGGAGAAGTTTGACCCCGAGGCAACTCAGTTTATAACTTTCTCTGCACTTTCAGACTTTGCAGATGCTTTGTCTGAACCTTTACGTGTACCAAAACCAAACAAGGTTGAACTCAGAGCAATGGACCTGCCTATGGTCAGTGAAGATAGGATCCACTGCTTGGATATCTTGTTTGCTTTTACCAAACGAGTGTTAGGAGATTCTGGGGAGATGGATACTCTTAAAGTACAAATGGAGGAGAAGTTCATGGCTGCCAATCCATCCAAAACATCTTATGAGCCAATCTCCACTACTATCAGACACAGACAAGAGGAAGCTGCTGCCACTGTCATCCAGCGTGCCTACAGGAGCCATTTGCTCCTGCATTCCATAAAGCAGGCTTCTAACCTGTACCGCCACAGAACTTGCAGTCGTGATACTCTTGGAGGTGCTTCTCCAGAAAAAGAAGGACTTATTGCATCTATGATGGGTGAAAACTATGGTAGGAGTTTTGACAAGTCTGAAACTTTGTCCGTAGCATCCTCTCCTCCATCATATGACAGTGTCACAAGAGCCAGTAGTGGCAATCTCATGGTTGAGAATGGAGAAATTACAGGTAATCAACAATCTCCAGACATTAAATAGTTCACCAGTGACAATGTTGTTAAGAATATTTAAAAATGTTCACAGAAGCTGATACTGTAAATACAGGTCAGCTGAGGCAGAGTCCCTATTAAACAAAGTCTGCTAAACATGATCAGTTAACCATAGCTAGGCACGATCACAACTGTGGTAGCTGCTGCATTGTAGCCTTTGGCTCTGCTATGCTCAGCTTTGATCACTAATTACATATGCAGAGACAAAAGCTGTGAAAGCTTTTGGATCTGTCTGATCAAGGGCACTCTACTGCAAAGCAGCTTCCACAGTACCTGGGTGCTGTGGCGCATTCACAGCAGTGATGGATAATGTTAACAGATGTTTTCTCTGGTGCAGGAAGCAGAGAAAAGCCCAAGCAGCAAAGAATCTACTGGAGAAAAGGAAAAGAATGTGTGTTAAGATAAATTGTTAAAGAGAAAGGATCTAAAATTTACCCTTAGTCCATTCCTAACTTATATTCTTGTTATAGACCCATTAGGCAGTTCGCTCCTAATTTTATTTTATTTTTTTAATGTTTGAGGACTGTTGTACCACAAACATAGCCATTGCATGATTCACTGATCCACAGATATGCCACTGTGTAGTGGACTTCCAATATGATCGATTTACAGAATAAGTCATGGCATGTATGTTATCGTAGTTGTGTTACTGCAGCTTAATGAAATAATAAATACAACTCTTAGTATTAAAGAAGTTGTACTGAGCTGAGTAAAATCTTGCTTTGTATTTTTCTCAGTGAGGATTACTTTTTTTAACCCAGTTTCCTCTGGCAGGAAATGGCAGGCATACTGTGTGTCTATCAGTCACTCCATAACAAATTGTGTTTATTACATATTTTCCTCGAACTTCACAAAATTGTTAAGTTTCATGCTCACCTGCAAATGTGGTAGAGAAGAGAGACACGAATAAGCATTTCCATTCAAGGGAAATTGGCAGCATCACTTCAAATGACATCAGAAAACCAGACTGGGGAGCACCACATGGGCCCCAGCTGAGCTGCCCTTGATTGTGGGGGTAAGCATCATTCACGGCCATGGAGTAAGGCCTTGACCTAAGACAGATGTGTCCAGTTGGTGGTAGGAGCTTTTTCTCCTTCTGCCCCTGCTTCTCTGATGGAAGGACTAGTTTTTTATCTCCTGCAAAGATTGGAAGCAACCAAAGAATGAGTAATGTGGACAATTGGGAAATCTGGGTTGAAACATTTGAGTTTGGAGTTAACATAAAAATAAGGATGTAATAATAAACTCTGCTTCTCATGAAACTGTGTGTGCACATGGTTTCTCATGATCTTCACCACATTATCTTTATAAAGGTCTTTATCTTCATATCTTTTCCATCTTGGGCTTCTCAGAAAAACACATGCCTAAACAATACTCAGTCTTTTGTCCTTTGTACATATACTCTGAAGATGCTTTCAGCTGATGAACTTTACTGTCTTATGAATGTTGTTTTATCCCTTGTCATGCATGAGGCATAGTAATAAATTACCCTTGACATTTTAATTTATTTTAAAAACTTCGAACACATTACATGCAAGTCAGCATAAAGTGCTTTTTATTTTTCTCAGTTTCAAGGTTGTAGTTGTGTGGTTGCTGTTGGGGTTGGCAGGTTCTGGCAAGGCATGGGTGAGCTCTCCCCTCTACACTGATTTCAGCCAGAAAGAAAAACAGGGCATGACTGAGTGGAGACCTCCTCTACCCTCTGCTTGCATTCCGCAGCAAGTTACCTACTCTCTTCAGCATCCCTTCTCAACAGTGGCAGTTATATGTCCTGTCTTGTATCACCTTACTCTTCTCTTTTTCAGCTCTTCAGATTGTGAGCTCTCTGGACAGAAATTCTTTTTTTACTATGAATGGTAAATTACACCTTAATACTGAGACTGTTTTTGGTCAATACTGTTTGAACACTGATTGCAAATAAATAATATTTATAATAGCTTTTAATTTTAATTTCCTTTGTGGTATTCTCTTAGTTTTCTTAGCTGTCATAGCACCTTTAGTTTTGACTAACACTCTTCCAAATTTTAGGACAGGTGCACAGTGAATCTACTTTATATCAGAGA
The DNA here is from genome assembly GCF_000695765.1 of Mesitornis unicolor. NCBI lineage: Eukaryota > Metazoa > Chordata > Aves > Mesitornithiformes > Mesitornithidae > Mesitornis > Mesitornis unicolor. Next base: position 961 of record NW_010187550.1, on the reverse strand, counting down.
AGTCAACAGCTTTGTGTCAGGAAACTGGAACCCAGGGAAGCCTATTCCTTCACACTAAAAAATAAAGCTAACAATTGAAAACAGTTTAAAAAATGAATTGTTTTTAATTGGCTAAAATTATTTTTAAAACACCCAATTTGTGACCCACCATAGTTCAGAAGTAGACTACATGGCGCTTGTGAGGTGGTGGTTCCCAGCTCCAGCCTGTTTGATGCCTGCTTCCCATGATGTGCGGGGTCCATCAAGATGCCATAATGAGCCACACACAACGTTCTCATCAGTTTGGGTGTGCACTGAACAGTTCTGACACTGCATCCTCTCACAAGCTTATGTATTTAAACACATCTGTACCCAAAGAGAGCACAACTCACCCCAGGAAGGGTTGGTGTTTCTTGTAAGAACTATTTATTGAGTCAGCTACACACAAGCCTCACTGAAGTCCACATGTCTGGGGAGGCCACCCTCAAGCTGAGTCAGAGTTCCACCAGTGTAGGAGATCAGACACAAAAGATCATTTGTTGCCCTAAATGAATTGTTTATTGGTGCAATAAATGACAAGTGCCCCCTACGGTGAATTATACCTTCTGCAGAAATCCTTCTGAGAAAATGTGATCTCATTTTGGGGAAGGCAAGCCCCTTGCCATGTTCTTTAATCACAGAATCACAGAATCACAGGATATTAGGAGTTGGAAGGGACCTCATAAGATCATCCAGTCCAACCCCTGTCAGAGCAGGATCACCTAGACTAGGTCACACAGGAACACATCCAGGTGGGTTTTGAATGTCTCCAGAGAAGGAGACTCCACAACCTCTCTGGGCAGCCTGGGCCATGCTCTGTCATTCTCACAGTAAAATAGCTTTTCCTCATGTTCACATGGAACCTCCTATGCTCCAGCTTACTCCCATTTCCCCTTGTTCTGTCATTGGATATCACCGAGAAGAGCCTGGCTCCTTTCTCCTG
>NW_010187549.1:0-578 GCF_000695765.1 Mesitornis unicolor | reverse complement strand
CCCCCCCACCCTCCCCCCCCTCCCTCCCCATCACCCTCACCCTCACACCTTTACTCACACCCTCACTCACTCTCACACTCCCTCACACCCTCACTCACACTCACTCCCCTCACTCCCCATCACACTCATCCTCACACCTTTACTCACACCCTCACTCGCCCTCACACCCTCACTCTCACACCCCATCACACTCACCCTCACACCTTTACTCGCACTCACACTCACACCCCATCACACTCACACCTGCACTTACACCCCTGCTCAAACTCACACTCATTCTCACACCCTCACTCACATCCTATCACACTCATCCTCACACCCTTACTCTCACACTCCCTTGCATCTTTACTCACACTCACACTCATTCTCACACCCTCACTCACTCTCACACCCTTACGCACACCCCATCACACTCACCCTCACACCCCACCCATACTCACACCCCATCACCCTCTCTCACACTCACACCTGCACTTACACCCCCACCCACACTCACATTCTCACACCCTCACTCACACCCCACCACACTCATCCTCACACCTTCACTCACCCTCACACCCTCACTCACTCTCACACTC
>NW_010187548.1:0-17563 GCF_000695765.1 Mesitornis unicolor | reverse complement strand
CTGCTGCTTAGAGAGGAACAAGGAATGTCTAAAGCCAGGAAAAAAATCAGAAGGTTTTTGCAGATAAATAAAGCACCTGACCTTCCCTTCCACTGTCTCCCATGACACCCCTAGTGATCTGGTATTTGCCATACCAGGCAGATCATCCCTGCAAGTGATGTGTGAGTTATTGATCCAAATGTCCATTCACAGTTCTGCACCTGCGTCAGCTTTGGTACGTACCTGGGCATGACAGTGTCAGGCTAGATCCTCCCTCTTGTTGTAATGTTTTATTCCTTATCAGTTTAGCATCTCTGTAGTCATCAGGAGTATGTGTAACCTTGATGAGAGGCCGCTTAGCTGTTCCTTGATAAATAATTAATAAATAATACATCAAGGGCTGGCATCTTGCTTTAACCTGTTGAATTATATAGGGAAAACTTTAAATGGAGCAAGCATTAATTCATGGATGACTCTGTTGGGTTCAGTACTGTTTCAGTTTCCACGATTGTCCTGCATCTGAGCGGATGGAATATTTCCATTCTGAAAATGACTAGTGACATTCATGTGTTGGTTTGAATTTCTTCTGTGTTTCTGCCACTGCTCATTATTCTTTCATAACAAAGCTTACTCCATCTCACTTTTTCATATTCCAGATCACATAAAGGTGGTGACATTCAGCACAGTCATAATACGCTTGTTACTTTTTCAGTTTACTGAAAGCACCTCCCACCATCTCAAGGTGCATACCTTTCAGTAAGTGGAAAAGACAACAAAGAATACCAAGCCTGTCAGGAATGGTGTTACAGCAACAGAGATCACAAAACCACTTGTACCGTAGCTGATGGGATACCCTCACAAAGGGGCTGACCAAAGGGCTGGTTTAAGTCCTGCACTAGTTGTGCTGCACAAGTCATGCTGACTGTAGGTAGATGGCCCCTGTAAACTCTCCAGGCAAATAAATGCTCAAAGGGCAAGGGCAAGCTGTAGTTACCTGCTGCAGTGACTTGCGGCTGCCTCCATTGATTTCCTAGTGCACAAGCGTGAGATGGCATCAGGTGAGCTTTGTGCTACAGACTTGATTAAATGGGGTGCTGCACCAGGCAGCAGGGATTACAGTGATGTCAGAGGTTCTTAGAAAACACGCAGCACAAAAGAGTAGGCGATCCCTCTGCCAGCTGAACCTGACGGCATTGCTTTGCGAGCAAAACGTGTGCAGGTAAATCTCTAGTCTGATGTACTTCGATTACATCAAGCTTATGGCCGTTTAAAACCTGCTTTTGGTGCTGCAAATGTTTGGATAGAGCAATATGGCTGAATTCTAACATTTCAGGTCTTACACCGATTTAGCTTCTTATTACATGTACACAATGCACCAACTACACATTCCTTTCTAGGTGCTGTAAATTAGCTACAGCATATGAATCTCAGCGTGTAATACGATAGCGTTTTATTCATGTTGGAACTAATGATTGTATTATGTATTTCATGCCCAAAGAGAAATAGCATTACTTCAGGCAACAGAAATTAACAGTATGAAACATTATTGTTTGTGATGTTGTCGATGTTTTAATTGCTGATCATTAATCTGTGTTCTTCAACTCCAGTGTTGGTGGAATTATAATTAGTCCAGTGTGTTTTGCTAAAATGTAGGAAACTATCAGTCTGCCACTAATGATAGGGCACGTGGGACTCCAAAACCGAGCATCAAGCCAGTACTTCTGTTCCACGGTGCCTACTTATTTTTTTATACTGATATTTCTGGAGAAAATTGTGCTTATCAGGAGAATAACTTAAACCAAAGAAAACTCACAGAACTTGAAAAGAAATTTCAACGAAAACGTTGCAGGTTTTGTTTATTTCCATTTAAATGCGAATTACCTGATGATGGAATTACTGTATCATGGCACAGTGGAAGAAAACGTTGGACACACGTGTTTGTGGAAATGTAAGCAATGTCATCATAGCTGATGGGAAGTGTGGCCTTCGCTTTCTTGTGTGTACGTCTTCCTAGTCAATTAGAAGAATGTACGCTCCATTTATTGTGTTGTTTGGGTTTTTATCCAGGCAAGGATCAGTTTCATCATAAATTGACACTCACATGACAATGTTTGTGCACATGTGCATTCATGAAATTTAAAACCTGTGTGTGTGTTTCAGGATGACTTATGTTGTAGATTGAAATCTAGCTCTGCTCTGGAACCAAGCTCACTTTAAGAATAATTTCTGTTCCTTTTTCAGCCTTTTATCACAGAAAAAGAATGACTGATGATGCCGGTCAAAAACCCATCAAAGCAGCCCCATATCACATTCTCTTACATGAATGCAAAAGTGGAAGAACTGCGACTTAGCTGTATGCTCATACAAAATGTTCAGTATGGCAAATGTTCCCTACTGTAAATGTCTGAGGATTGTAACGCAGGTTTAATGACGTGGCAATGTCTGCAGTCGCAGGGCTTTGCCTGTGTGGTAAAAGGTGCTCCAGCAAACCAAGGCATGACTGTAAATTTCCAAAACTGAGTTGATGTAAATCCAAGCATGGAAGATCTGTATTTATTTTTTTCTCAGTTTAGCTGAAGTAAACTAGAAACAAGTATTATTATACAAGAAGAATAGACCTTCCCGTGAGTGTCCCACCAAGGGTTTTACACACGAACCACATTGGCTTCAAATGCATGCAGGCCGTACTGATACATTCCACTTTTAGAGCACTCTAATCTGATCTGGCTGTAGATGAAGTCAGCGAGATGCTGTCACTTACTACAAGAGACAGGAGTGACTCATTCTTTTAATGAGGCAGGGGCCAGTTCTCATTTGGCGTAAATCAGTGTTTAAATCATTTATCCTGGCTGAGAATCCATCCCCTCCTGTTTAAAGAAATAACTTATTTCCCGGTTATCACTGATTCTGTAAAATTCCATTAACCTACTTTCTCCAGTGGGGGAAGATAAATTGGTATTCAGGTTTAGCAGTTTAGCACAGAAACAAAGTGTTCATTCAGAAATTATTTGGTCTAATGCTAAACCCAGATGCTGTTTCCACACTAATCTCTATAATCAATGATGATATTCCTGTTGCCAGCAGACAGCTGAATGTCAAGCTTTTAATGACTGGATTTTCAACGAGGCTTCATTTCAACTCAGTTTCAGATGCAGTGGTACAGTAGAAGTATGACATTTTCATGACTGAATGAAGTACACAACTCACTACAGCTGTGATCGTGGACCAGATTTTGCATTGAATGCCACTTCGCTTTGACCATCAGTCTAACTGTGCTAGCATTAATGTGTGGTGAACAACCTGCATGTGTAAGAGACTAAGAAATAGATGGTTTAAATTCTGGATTCTACTTTTATAACTTAGTTTAGCTGCCAATGTTTAAGGTGCATTAGTTTATGATTAGCACCTGATTCTAAATCAGTTTGTGGCAACATGTTCTAGATGGGGGCACCTGCTTGGCTGGTGGAATGTACCCAACTTTTGCACCTGAACTGAAACAAAGGCTTGTACATCTATCTACAGAAAGGCATAATAAATAACAACAGCAGCAATAATACATCACAGTGTTTTAAAGCCCTCACAGAATATGGTGAGTTTTAGGAATGACACTTAGCTTGGCTTTTCTCTGTCGCCAAGTGATGAAATATTTATAGCTGAAGGAAGATGTGATGGATGAATCCAGTGAATACTTCACAAATCCTTCAAAAGAAAGAGAATTCCTACCACTTCAGAACCAGCTCTGTGACAAATTATTTAGTGCTGACAACCCAGAGAAGCTCTCTGAAAGAGTTTTGTTACAGACAAAGAATTTTATGTGGGAATTTGTTCAGACAAATTCTGATATGTTCTGGTTCCAAGTGTCAAGAGCGGGGGATAAATAGCATTGGCTGCCATGTGACGTGGAAGTTAAAAGTTGCCCACTGTTGATGTTAATCCTTCCCAACTGCAAAGCAGATTGAAACTATGGAGCTCTTGAAATGAAAATTGACGTTGGAACAAACCTTGACAACTGCATGACTTTTGCATTGCTTCATTCAGCATTATCATGCCGATCATAGGTCCTGCAGAACATCTACACAACCTCATCAGTCTTTCCTTTGTTGTTGATTACATTTGTTGTGTTTGTGTGAGGTGACCCAGCTCCGCGAGTGCTGAGCCCTGGCATTTCTTGGCAGCGTGTGCTATTGCTTTTAATAAGATACACTTCAAAGCGTTGTGCCACCCTGCACCAAGCTGCATTCTAGAGCATTATAAATCCTTTAACTTTAATTTCTTTGCTTTTTAGTCTTTACACCTTGTCTTGGAAGCATTAAAGACAACCAGCTCTTTGGCTTTCATGCCTGCCTGAAGGTGTAAGTACAACAATGCTGGTGCCAAAATGACTAAAGAATCAGAATGAAAAACTCCCTGAATGGAGAAAGGGTGGGAGGGAAGCAGAAAAAAAATGAGCAAAGAAGATGAAAGAACACTGAGGATAAAAATATTTCTTAATTACACTATGAACTTTCTCTTGCAAGTCTTGGATCTTACCCTAATTAAAGTAATTGGCACGTAGCAGTGCGATACAGATGGAATACAGACACATTCTGTGTTGGGCAAAGAAGATTTGAATTAGCATTTGCTAGCCAGCTTGCAAGAGAGCTGTGGGTTTTTTACTCTCTTCTTTCATTGTGTGCAAAAAGAAGACTGGGATTACACGTCTGTTCGGAAAAAGAAGGCACGTGAATGCAAATATCAGTGTTCCTCTTTAGACTCAGCTACCTGAACACCATGCTCACCTTGCATTCAGAAGGGGTTTTTGCTCCTGCAGGGATGTCCCTATGATAAATCCTCAGAATATTTCAGAGACTATTGAACTGTTTGGGGGAGATCTGGCCTAGTCTGGAAGCAGACAGGAGCTATAGCCATTGGTGACTACTCTAAATCCTTTCAGTGTGATTGGAATGACACTGACTGAAAATGTGGCCTCTTACTCTACTTTGCTTCTTTCTACTCTGAATTTTCATCAGTATTGAGGTTTAAAAAGTGAAGTAATGATAAAGGATAGTGGGTTTGCAAGAGAGAATTTAGCTTCCATTGGCACAGAAAAAGGAGCGTGTGCTAAAAAAATGGATCATGAAGGCAAAGTGCTTGCTCACTGGTTCCCTGCAGATCACAGCTCTCTAAGTCTGATCTTCTGGGCTTGGAAACTCTTTTCACACATCCCTCAATCTTTGAGAAAGGCTGATTAGTTCAGTCCAGTTAAAATCAGGGTTGGCAGAAGATGCTGCCAAGGGCACAGGAGAAGCCATAAAAACCTGAGTGATTTGACTGAGGCTGGTCCAGCTCCTCTGCAGAGCAGCTGTGTAAGCTCTAGCTGCCTGGAAATATCTGGGGAATGGGCAGTAACATGAAATCACAAACTACTGCTAGGACACCAGTGCTCAGTGTGGTCTCTGAAACAACATTTCAAGTTTTCCAATGCAGGTTCCAGCTCAAGAAGTATGAAGCTTGCACGAATCTCACTGATTTCAAAATAGACTGTAGATTCTCATCACAGTTGTGTGTCTGGACCTGCCTGTATAGATGGGTTTGAAAGAAAGGAGATTAGGTGCCTTTGTGCTCTGTTTCCAGATCTGTAAATCTAGAATGGTCGTAGATTCTGTCTTTCTGTGAGAGAAAATAGCAGCTTTCAAGGGCCAGGGGACTGTATTATCTCTCAAGAAAACAAATCTGTCTTCACAACAGAGAAAAGACCAAGGAAATATAAACATAAATGGAGTTCTTATTCAGAACTCCAAGTGCTCTCTCAGGGCTTGTCATTCCTTAATTCTATTCTTCACAGCCTGAGGATCACAGTGAGTGAGCCACCTGGAGACCACTAGGGAGGATGGAAAACCTGGATTTCCCCCCCAAAAAATAAAAAATCAGTTATCCTGACTGCTCCAGGTGTCAGCGTGTTCCAAGTTCATGTAAATAACTTGCAAGCAGTGGTGTGTTAGTGCTGAAATATGCAAAGATTACTCTGCAACATCGGCTTTAATGTATTTCTGGTATTCGTATGGATATTATTGAAATGCCACTGATTAGCAGGGTACCGGGGCTTTGAGTCTAAGTTTACTAACATGCCTTTGAGTTTTAAGGTTTGAATTTTCTGTATGTGTCAATGGAAGAGTTCTGAGCCTCAGAGAACAGCTGATACACATCTTGAACGCTGTTATTTAGGGGTGTCTGTGTTCTAGTAACAAGTGTCTCCTGTAAATCTGTATGTCTGTCTGCTTGCCTGGCACTTCAGTCCCAGAAGGTTTTTCTCTGTGATTGCTGTAGTCTGCCTAAATGGGTCAGAAAAGGACATTATGCTGTTAATTGAGGAAAAAGGTCCTCAATGTTCTTTGATTTATCTTGAATTCCTATGGAGGAATTCATATTCCAAGGGCAAACATATGCTCAGGTCACCTCTGCCCATGGGTTAAATACAAAAATTGTGATCAAAACCACTGGAGGGTTTCCTAGTAAAAGAGGATCATTATTTCATAGGTGACAGTATCATTTTTCTTCACCTTTCTTAGAGTTCATAACAGCTGGAAGAACACAGTGAATCCTTTGAAATGGTAAGGAGTTTAAATGTGGGTATGCTACTTCATTTCACCCTCTCACCCAAGCAGGGGTGAAATGCCAGGATGTGCACCCTTGTCTCCTTCCCTTGTCAGCTCCTCTGTCTCTGCGAGCAAAGAAAACCTCAGCTTTTTCTTCTCCCAGTGAGTCAGTATCAGTCTGTCCCTCTCTGAACCTGTTGTGAGATCAGAGATAGGAGTCACTGAATGGGAGGGCCACTGTAGAGCAATATCAGAAGTGGAGAAAAGGAACAGTGGTATGGCTTCCCTCTGCTCAGTGCCCCATCTGCCAGAGGTGAGATCAAGAGACTTGACTCATCCATAGATGTACAAAGCCAAAAGAGGAGCTTGCTTTGGAGTGCCTGAAAGGAGGACTCACTGACAGCAGCAGGTCTGCTGGAACCTGGTGCAGCTAACCAGATCCTTCAACCAAAACTACTCTGATTTAACAAACTACAGACTGATTAGGAGGCAGAAAGCTGCATGTAAACCACCATAAAGCTTATTGTCTCAGACTGTTCTGTTATTAAATGTTTTCTAGACTTTAGTGGTGGAACAGAACCGATGGTGATTAGTGGTGGAGGTCACACATGGTCTACATAAGTAAAGCATTTTTCGTAGAGCTAACTATTTATTATAACTGCAGACAGGACTAAACATAATGTGAGTCACTGAGACACAGACTCAGGTGTGCTTTTAAATGTTTTTCTGGTCCGGAGCTGTGTATGCAACTGAGGTTTTTCTTCTGGTCATGCTATCCAGGTTTTTGTAATTGCCTTAAAGGCATCCTGAAGACTGTTTTATTTTTAAAAAAGCTTGAACTGAGTTGAATAGTTGATACTAGAAGGCTCCATTATATGGGAGGTTTCATGAGTTACTGACTCATTTGTGATATGTTATTACCGTGTGTCTCTGTTTGGGCATTTACAGGAGTAAGTGCAACGTGAGCGTATAACATTTCGTAGGGTAGATTTGTTAGGATTTTGGTGGTGGTGGTGGTGGTGTTTTTTAAATACACAGTTTTTATGGCACATGATGTTCTGAATACAAGCAGGAAGCTGGGACATGAATAAATGGTGTTCTCTGTGCTTAGAGCTGCGATTCCTGCCATCCTTTTGCTTGCCTGACAGATCTGGTATTTTATGGGGGAAAAAGTTATAATTTTTTTTTAAAGTTAGGAAAATAAGCCCAATGAATCCTGCTAAAAGGCAGTCTCCTGCTGTTGTCATTAATGGCTTCCCCTGAGAAACTGGCAAATTGATAAATTAAGCTTTCCCTCTGTGACAGCCTTTCACACACTCAAGATGTAGCCCCACTTTAGTCTTCAGTGGCGTTAAATCAATCTACTATAGAAATACTTTGCCTTGCCAGCTAGGTACAAAATAGATCTAGAGACTTTGTGCATCAGTTCACTATGTTTAGCTCTTTGGCAATCACAAGAGGCTTAAATTTTGTATTTATGTTGAAATGCATCCCTAATTGAGATGTCTATACTGCTTCAAGCCTCTCTTCTTGAAAACCAATTAATACATATCACACGAGAACACAGTCTTTCTATTAAGACTCAATTAAGAAAGATATAATGAGGCCAAACTAGGTGAAGCTTTTAGTGTGTAATATACATGGTAGATCTTGAAAGACAGATGCAAAGTCAGATCTCACTTTGAACCTGCTTTCATCTCATAGTAATAAAAAATGTGATATGGTGCCTGTACTAAAAAGGAGCTCATAAAAAAACCCAAAGCAAAACAACAGCCCCCCAAGCAAACTAAAATACCCTTCCATAACTAAGATATTTGTTATCTGGTACGGACTGGTCACAATAGTCTGTTGGCCAGACGGGTGGAAAATGTGGTAAATTTGCCTAAGCGTTTGTCAAAAATCTGAACTTAAGCAGAGTTTTGAAGCAAGTTGAAAGTAGTGTAGTTGATTATGATGTCAATAATGGTTTTAGGCAGAATTGTGACTGAATTCAACACAGGTTTATAGATATAATCTGATTTTCAGTAGGTGTCTTTTCAATTCAGGCTATAATTAAGTAGAATAAGAAAGATTATGAAAAACTTTAAAAAAGAAGATGAGGTGGAAGGAAAATTGGATAGGTCATCCTTACAAAAAAGAACCTGAAATTATAGAAATGTGATGGACTCAATGGATCTGACAGCATCTTTCTCGTTAAATGAGGGGCTCAACTGTTCAGCTCTTGACTACTGCTGTTCTGTTATTTATAAAGGAAACGAACTTTTTATGTCACTTTTTAAAAGTGACACTTGTTTGTAAATGCGTGAGATGAGTTTCTGTTCCCCATTACTGTCACTAAGTACTATTATTCTCAAACCACAAGATCTAATGCAACTGGCAGTGTGCCTTCATCTTTAGTGATAAATACAATGCATAAACCCAGTAACTCATAACGAGAATAACACTCTGGGGTGGTTTAGCCTGGAGAAGAGAAGGCTGAGGGGAGACCTCATCACCACCTACAACTGCCTCAAGGGAGCTTGTAGAGAGGTGGGTGCTGGTCTCTTCTCCCAGGTGATGGGGGATAGAACAAGGGGAAACGGCACCAAGCTGTGCCAAGGGAGGTTCAGGTCAGAGATAAGGAGGAAGTTCTTTACTGAGAGGGTCGTCAGAAGCTGGACCAGGCTGCCCAGGGAGGTGGTGGAGTCACCATCCCTGGATGTGTTTAAAGAGCGGGTAGATGAGGTACTTAAGGATATGGTTTAGGGGGTAGACAGGAAGTCATTTTGAGGCAGTGAGTGGCTCTTTAGAGTTGTAAAAATGATAGCAAAACCGGGCTGTTCTGTACAAGACAGTGCCATCCTGCCTCAGCCGTGTTCCGCATTGTCCGGGGAGGTGGAGGGGAGGGTGGCTGTGGTGATATTCCCTCTTTATGTTCCTTTAAACAGCTCCAGTTCATTGCCTAAATAGCCCATGTGAATCAGAGAATCTGAGGATTTTACTATATGGCAGAATGTCTGGGTTTATTTTCTGGTAAGATTAGACAGATTTTCTCTGAAAAATTGTTTCATATTTCAGCATTTGTTGAACATTTGTGAAACATTTGTTTTCTGAAAAAAAAACCCACCCCCTATTTAAAGAAATCCTGACCAACTTCAGGAGCCTTGTATTCAGGAATTCAACTAAATACAAGAAATCAAATGGAGTTTACATCACCGCATGCTCCTTCACCCTGTGCCTTAGGGGGATCTGCTCCGTGATCTTGCCAGGCACAGAGGTCAGACTGACTGGCCTATAGTTTCCTGGGTCTTCTTTTTACCCCGTTTTGAAAATGAAGGTTATGTTTCCCCCTTTCCAGTCATCAGGAACTTCACCAGACTGCCACCATCTTTCAAATATGATGGGTAGCGGCTTGGCAACTTCATCCGTCAGTTCTCTCAGGACCCGTGGATGGATGTCGTTGGGTCCCAAAGATGGTTTCATTAGGTTGCTGAAGAGTCATTGTAAAGAAAGTTTCCCATGAGAAGGTCATATTTACCTCTTTAAAATTAAACACATCATTAAAAGATCTTGGCTAAATCAAGGGTAAGGGACTCAGTTCAGTGACTCCACTTTCATACTTGAATACTTATGAAGCAAAATGTTTGAGGCTTCTGAAGCTTTATTCCTAGTTTCTCCATTCAGTGGACTGATTTGCAGATGACTAAAATATCTTCTCAAAGTTATTTTTTTAAAATGTGTATAGCTTTCTAACGGGAAAGGGTAATTAATGCTTATTACTGCATGTTTTTGTGTGTTTCAATTTATTTTTTATAGATCCAGAAGTGTTTGTTTTCCTAGACACATGAGAGGATACAGGACCTAAAGAAGCTGTGCTCACTGAATGTATTTGCCAAATGAGTCACAATAGCACATTTGGAAAACAAGATGGATAGGGATCAGTGCATTATTGGACTGGCTGGGGACTTATGCAGACAATAATTATAACCTATAAAGAACGGAAGGTAGAGAGCATTGGAACTTTATTATAGAGTTTAAGTTGTGTAAAATTATGGATATAATCCTCTGTATTTCAGTCAGCAGCTCCGTCGTGCTGGAGTGTACTTACCTGCTCCATCTGGCTGCTGTCAGGTGGGTTATACACGCCTGCCGAAGTTGAAGGTCGAAACAGATCGATTTTGACTGGCTGCAAGGAAAAACCTTTTCACTTTCAGGACAGTCGAGCCTTGCAACAGGTTGCCTGGAAGACTGTATAGTCCCAGATTGTGTGGTTTCCTGGGGGTTTTCAAACTCTGGCTGGAAAAAGGCCTGAGCAACCCGGTCTGAGCTCGGAATTGACCCTGCTTTCCGCAGGAGATTAAACCACAGCCCTTCTGATGAGGTCCTTTCCACCTGGATAGACCTGTGATCCCTGTTTTGCCTGTGCTCGTGGTGAAGAAGATTCTCAGCCATGGGCACTTTTCATGGAAAAAATTAAGATTGAACAAAAAAACTCTGAAAAATAGATTCATCTGACTCTGTACATAGAGAGCTTAACAAATGCTTTTTCTGGAAATGCTGTGATCTGCCGTGCCATTTCTGTTGAAATGTAGCCTATAAAACTGCCAAAACTGCTCCAGCACAAAGCCAGAGGACTCAAGTTAGGTCCTGCTACTTACTAAGAGGTGGGAAACATTTAAACTGAAGAGATAACCGGAGCTAAGAGAATTATCCTTGGGTAGTGACATCTTAAGAGGCTCACAGAGGACTCCACCGGGTTAGCTAAGTTTCCCTGCAATTGCTTGCTTCCATTTGAACATAGCCAGAATCTCTGTGTGGGAAACTGGCTTGGAGGGAAAGAAAAAAACCCAGTAAATAATGAAAAAAATTAGTCTAAACCAGCATCTTTGGATCAGTCTGATATTTGTGAAAAATTGACTTCATTTTTTGGTTGGTTGTGGAGGTGGAATGTAATTGCAGGCGTTTCAACAACAAGTTGCCATTCAGATTCTGCATACTAGGCAGGCTGTTCAGTTCCACTTCTGCCCATCAAATGGGGTGTTAGAAGCGGGCAGTCGATGTCGTGAGCCACTCTGGGCTCTTATGTGGAAGAAACGACAATGGAAAATATTTTTCCTTTTACCCCCTACTCCTCTTCCCTTCATGCTGACTGCTGAGAGGTTTTTGAAAGCCTATCGCCATCACGAGCACATGGTTGGGTTTTAGCCTTTATCAGGCACAGAGGAGGCAGGCCAGCCTTTTGAAATGTCTCAGCAGTCAGCAAGAATAAAGTGGGCATCCTAGTGGGAGGAGTAATTTTCAGCTTCCTGACAACAATTGACAGAATGCTGGGAAAAGCTATTAAAAATGAGGTTTGATCACTGAAGTCTATTTTGGCCTATATTTAATGAGATGTGTCAGCTAGAATTTACAATAAGTGGCTAATTGTTAATAATAGGCCCGTCTAAGACACTCTGTGACTTCAACAGTTCCGTACAATACAACCCCATGTGTTTTCTAGGTTTTTCTGTATTGGGTATCACAGGTCAGCTTATCGCTGTAGTGAAGGAACAGGATGTGACAGGAACAAAGGCACTGTTAACTTTACAGAACATATCGAACATATTCTATAGGTGAATTACAACAAAGAAGTTAAAAATTAAAACTGAAGGTGTGGCCTCAATGCAGCAGTGGCATTTGATCTCCTGTCCTGATTGTGCTCAGGAGCAAGGCGAGAGGTCTAAGGAGAAGGATGTTTGTGTTTAAGGGGCTGTGCAGCTTGGTTGCAAAGGTTCTTTTGTTGCTCTTGGCAAGTTACTCCATCTCTTTGTGCTTCAGTTTATAGCTGTAGAAGGGAATGACACTCCTTTCTCTAGCAAAAGTGGAGGGTATATGCACACTGAAATGACTGAGGGACGGTCATAAGATCCTACAAAATGGATTTATGGTGTAATGATTTCATAAAAACAAATCTAAACCTTCTTTTCTTAATCTTTCGAACACTGAAGTTTTGAAGGCAGCATGTCTATTAAATTAAACCATACTCAAACTCCAGAAAAAAAGTTCAAGAAAATTTTGTGCCAACGTGTTTGTGGCTTGCTTTAAGCCTTGGTTTCAAAGTAGGACGCTGGCCCTCAGGGTGCACTGGGTCAGTGCTTGATGCTCTCCCAGCTCACTGTCATGTACGTGTGTGGAGGTAGCCAGGACCATGCACAAGGCTCTCCTGACTGTGCCGCGTTCTCAGATATTTAACAGTAGTGCTAAAGTGTTATGTTTTCATAACCTAGCAACTTTTAATGCAGATAGGCAGATGTTCTCCAGGCATCTCAGTAGTTCTAGCCTCTAATATCTAGATTCAGTTTTCAGAAGATCTTTTATGGTAATAGACTGGATTATTTGTTGGTTTAGCAGTCAGTACAGCATCACATCACATGGTGGTGAACTAAACCAACGCATTAGAAGTTAATTTAAATTATGTTTCCAGAACAGAGGTTATACTGTCAGTATGTTGGCTAATTGCAATTTCTGCGATGACATTTTATTAAAGTTTGTTTCTGGCAACTCGTGTTGTAGCATGCCCCTGCATCAGTGACTAATTGAAAACTTAGTCTAATGATGCATATGAGGACATATCCGTGGTGTCATTACAGCGTAGGGATGAGTATTTTGTCTTGAAGGAGGCAGCAATGTGTACTTTTCGTATAGAAAAATTATTAAATAAAGAGTATAGATGAACTTTCTCTTTAATTAGGGCCAGTTTAGGGTGGAGGATAATATAAACACCATCTACTTAAAGGAAAAGACGGTGATTCTCCTTGATAGTGATTTGAAAATGTTTAATCCTTGTATTGCTACCCAGTCATGTGAAATCAGGGCACACTTTTATGCTAAACTGCTAGGAAGTTGTGCAGGGTATCTGGCTAATTTCCAAGTCAAGCATGATTACAATGCTGTGCCTTCAACAAATTTCACAGAACTAATTTAGCCTTCAAAGGCACGAGAGGTTAAAGCGAGGTCAGCCGACATCCTTCTTGCGCAACAGCCTCTCTTCAGTTAATTATGTTGCATCTAAATGTGTGTTCTGTGTTGTCGTACTGACTAAGCTAAGCCTAAAAATACTATGAAAGAAAAAACGTGATTGATGAAGACGAATGCACAGACTGCCAACAAGGCTTATTTAATAGCTGCTTCAAATGTATAAGTGAGGAGACTCAGCTCGGAGCCCCATTGCCCAGTGCTGCAGCAGATCTGTCCTACGAGCAAAAATCTTACCAAGTGTTAATAAAGATGATAACGTTTTTCAGGCTAAGCTCCACTGACACATGTATGAAATCATTAGAATGTATCAATTCAGCTTGAGTTAGACTTCCAAGAAAAAGAAGTGTCTGCAGGATTACATATTCATCATTTTGACACGTCAAATAGATTGCAGTGGGAATCATGGAGCTTTTTGTTAGTAATTAATCCAGCACATAGACAGTTCTAAACCATAACAATGCCACGTCATTTAAATGACCCTGTTGAGCCTTCCAGAAGTAGAAGGTAGTGTGATAAATTACATCTAGATGATGTAAAGAAGTATGTAGGGGGATAACAATATAGGTAATACTATCCAGATTATGTGGATAATATTGGATGTGTATGTCCAGATACACATAGCATGTACAAGAACTTGTGCTCTAAATGAATCTTGTGACACTATTGGTTTCTTCTTTGTGTAAATCTTGTTCATACTCTTACTTGTGTGAAGGTGCCTAAATCACCAACAGCACAGCAGCATCTGCTCGAGAGCATCCCATTAGCTGATCTCTCTACTGTTTGTTCTTTAGGAAATATGCTTACAGCAATCATCAAGTGCTTTTTCAGGTTGGTACGAGTTATCCTTCCTTACCACTGAATTCAGCATGGGCCTGCAAGCCCTGCACTATTTTTGAGGTATATAATTGTGCAGCCTCATTGCAGCATAGCTGCACCTTGTGGGACATGAGCCCAGGACTGCTGCACAACTAATTCTGTGATGTCATGGGTCTGTGCTTGCCATCCTATCTGGAGCTGTACACTACCTACTCCATTGCCAGCAGTGATCCTGCTAAGGGGTGTTGTCTATCTTTGCTTTTCAGGTCTGCAGTATCACCCCAATGTCAGTTAGAAGAGCACAGCTGCAGCCTGCAGAAGTATCTGGAACAAGCACTGCAAGGCAGGTGATTCAGCAGCTTTCTCACCTGCAGACACACCTGACTGTAATACATTGACGAGACAAGACGGAGATCACCCAGAGGGCTGGGAATTCTCTGCCTATATTTTGCTGCTGTGAAGAGCTACGCATATTCTTGTCAGGGCTTCAGGTACTCCTGGTTAGAGCCTCAAAGACAGAGCCACCCACCTGCCACAACCCCATTTACAGAGAAGGAAAATTTTAGATACAAAGACATGGGAAAAAAAATACCAAAGCTGAGAAGTCCTAGAATCTGACTGTTGTGTTGACCCCTACAGAAAGTGGGGTGTCAGACGACTCTGCATAGGATGCTGTTCCTCTGGGTATTCCGGGAATGAAATTCAGAAGATGTGTTTAGCAGTGGCTCCAAGGTTGCCCTCACAACAGAAGACTTCAAGCAGCTGGAGCATCAGTTCAGTAAGTGCTGATTGAGATTTCTGTTGTTTTGTGGGATATTTCTGTGCAAAGAACTCTTCTGGTGAATGCGAGGAGAAATTCTGGTTTCTTAGGGAAAATTTGGCTCTGATTTAAGCAAGTTGTGTGAGGGCTTGTTCAGAGGCTGTGTCTGGCTATGCCGCTGCCATGTGCTTGTCTAGATGGGTACAGCCGTGGGGGCTTAGGGCACAGAGCAGCACGTTTGGAAGTATTATGCTTGTATTTCTGATTATATTGCATGGCCAGGTGTCATTCAGTGGCTGATGCTCCCTAAAAGTGTATTTCTTATCATCTGCTTGTAGTATCTATGGATCAAAGTAGAAGGTTTGGAAAAAAATGCTAATTAGGCTAATTTTAACAAATTATTAACAATATTAATTAACAGTAATTGAACCTCTAGCTGAATCAAAGCTATTAACACGCAGAGTCACTAGGTCTCTGCGAGTGAGATTCAGTGGAAGCTGTGCTCAGTGCAGTGGGCCTGCTCTTGCTGGTGTTCTTGGTAAGCAGCATGTTCATGGGCCACTGAAATGTGTGCGTCCTTGGTGGGTCAGTCACGGGGAAGCACACCAAGTGCTCTTAAAGAACCTCGTCTTACTAAAATGTTTTCCTTCCTCTGCTCTCCATAAAGACTCACAAGGAGTCAATTTAATGAGTATTGCTTGGTTTCATAGATTTCAGTAACAGCAAATGCTATTCATCGAAAGAACTGAGTAGTGGCTCAGTATCTTAGCTATGAATCTCCTAAGCATAATTTAATTATTTGCTTGTAAGTAGATGTTTGAAATTCCATAGATACAATTCATTTCCAGACACAAACCGATTACCATTGTGCTTTAGCACATATTGAGGTATTTATTATTTAACAACAGTATAAAACCATAAAATATCTTATTAAATATTTGTGCACATCTATTTAAATATTTGATTAATGAAGAAGTTTCATGCTTTTCTTTAAAACCTCATAGACTGACAAAATTAAGAGCTTCTTCCTCCTGCAGAGGTGCTGCTAGCACCCATTAGCACTAATGTCAATAATGTGTAGGCACAGATCTGACATCTCCCTGACAAGAACAAATAGTTACAGAAAGCCAGTGCCTCTGGTGGCCTTTACTTCTCCCCAGAAATGTCTCCTGTGTTTGAATCTTGGTTTGAGATTGTGGCAATAGAAAGAGGTGCAGGTGGAAAGCAAGTTAATGCACGACGTAATTACTTCAATATCATATCAAGTCTGGTTTGACTTGAGGGAGCTGGGGCTCTTTAGTTTGCAGAAGAGGAGACTGAGGGGAGACCTCATTCATGTTTATAAATATTTCAAGGGTGAGTGTCACGAGGATGGAGCCAGGCTCTTCTCGGTGACAAACAATGATAGGACAAGGGGTAACGGACACAAACTGGAACACAGGAGGTTCCACTGAAATTTGAGAAGAAACTTCTTCTCAGTGAGGGTGACAGAGCCCTGGCCCAGGCTGCCCAGAGAGGTTGTGGAGTCTCCTTCTCTGCAGACATTCAAAACCCGCCTGGACGCCTTCCTGTGTAACCTCATCTGGGTGTTCCTGCTCCGGCAGGGGGATTGGACTGGATGAGCTTTGGAGGTCCCTTCCAATCCCTAACGGTCTGGGATTCTGTGATAACTTTTTTGACACTGTCAAAACAAAGCTCTTATTTTGTTCATTAGGGTGATTTTTTTTTCCTCAAAATGTATTTTAACATATTATTGTTTAATTTTTATTATTTAAATAGATTAAAATAACTCATAAATATTTACAGTTTGGGATGAAATTAAATAGTCATTTAAAAAAGAAAAGTTCGTTTAGCAGCTTGGTTCACTGACAAACGTAAGTTTGGACAAACATACATATATATGTGTGTGTGTGTATCTATATGTATATGTATATATACATATTTTTAAACAACAAACAAAAACCAAACCACTAAACAAACCTCAAATATTAGAAGTCATAGAATTAAAGAGTATAATAAGAGTAGGTCACTGTAACCAACACAGTTTGTATCTTCCAAGACATTCCTGACATTGTAGAGCAGCTGCTTTAAGAAGTGACACCATGGAACGGTCTCCATCTGCTGATGTTTTTCCTGCCTGAATCAGTGGCTTGAGCCAGCAATTGAATGAGTGAGAAAGTAAAAATCTTCCATAGTTTGGAAGAACCTGCTCTGCTGTTGCAGCAGGAGCTGTGTTAACAAGCTACAGATGCTGAGTTAATGAGTGTGCTTAATAAGCAGATGGGTGGTGGGAGTGGTTCTGCCTCGGTATAGGAAGGAAAGAGAGCCCTAGGAAAGACAGACAGCAACAGGGCTGTGCTGGTATGTGCTGCTACTTGGGATGGAGTTATTTACCAGTATGTAAGCTTTTTTTGAATGTTTTATTAAAATTTTATTC
>NW_010187547.1:0-13202 GCF_000695765.1 Mesitornis unicolor | reverse complement strand
TATTCTATGATTCAAAGTAATGACCCAGATTTCTCCTTCAAATTCAGGTGCTCAAGCAAGCCACACAAATTAGGAGCCTAGGCTGTTCATGGACACCATAGGAAGAGGGAAGCATCTCCTGAGGACAATTCAGCCCATAGATGATATAAATTGCTGATCAAATTACAGTCTCTTGACTACAGAGATGGATATGGCTGTTAGACTTGGGTTCCTCAGCTAAATTAGGCTGGTAGCAAACTGCTGTAGGACCTCTCTTGAAACTCCCTCCCAGTTTTACAAAAAGAACAATCTAGAATTGTCATTTGGGTGAAATTTTTCAGACACACATATCACCAACCTAATGGTGACTTCATAGGGTCATTAAGGTTGGAAAAGACTTTTAAGATCATCAACTCCAACTGTCAACTCAACACCACCATGTCCACTAAAACTAGATTTAAACTGGAGTGTGAAAAGAAAAATAGATTAGACACAGCCTTCAAATCTTTAACCAAATAATTGTTTTTAAGTATATTTTTATACATGTTTCTCATACACGCATATAAAACCGCACGTGAACACAGGTACGTTCCTTGTAAAAATACCACAAGCATCCTGCCAAATTCCTTTCACGGTACATCTGAGTGATGTGAAGCACGTAGGCAATACTCATTAACAACACGTTAACGTGGAGGGTTTGTACATCTTTGACTCTTTTACACTGGGGAACAAAGTTCAGAAGCAAATTCAAGCATATACAGCTTGGGGTAGGAGAGCAAATTTGTGTTAAAATAAAACCCTTGAGCATCATAATTCCTGCCTGCAGGTCTTTACTCCTCATCCCCAGCTTTAGAGGTGTAGATAAATCTCGACTATGTCTTTATACTGCTTTATCCATGAGGACATTTTGGAGGCTTTACAGTATTAGGCTGTGATGAAGAATCTGTTTGAAAAGTGCATCTGATTTTGCTGAAGTCAACACAGAAGAGAAAACATCATTTTTAAAAATGATGACTGGGATGGTTGTTTAATTATGTGAGAGGCCTATAGTACATCAAGTCTTTCATGAGACCCAAAAAAAGGTATTTCCATTCCATTGCAGGACAGTAAAATGTTAGGACCACAGCTTTTCCATGGCCAACCAGTCTGCTCTAACAGACTTTGTTTCTTCTTATGATCACAATTTACTCTGTCAGCAAAAGAAAATTTTATATTTTATATTTAAATACGCAACCGCACAAGAAGAAGAAGACAAGATCCATTTAAACCTCTTCTATCTATTTAGATATTGAACTACACACACTGCCCAGGCATTCAGCTTATTTTTTAGGACTGTCTAAGCTTGGTGGTCCCAGAATTCATTAGGTTCTTCTCTACTTCCCATGACAGTGCCCACCCAAACATGTCCTGAAAAAACAGACACCTTACAGTGGTTTTCTGGTGGTTGGATTTGTGCAAATGCAGAAGAGGGCATCAGAACCCTTATAGAAGCGGGCAGATTTAGGCTATATTAGACCAAGGGTGCTTTTAATTTGTTTCGTGGGTTGTTTGCTAGAACCTGAGTCTGTATCTGTATCCGAAAATAAACTGAAAATAAACTTCAGCCCAAAAGGAATATCTCGATGTTGTGCATCCTTAATATTACAAGGGAAGTTTGAGCTACAGCCTCCCAAAATCCCAGCTGCTTTCGCAGCAGGTGACACCGAGACTCTTGCAGGAAGGGCTCTATAGCCAATTTATCAAACTAACATTGGTGAATGAGCTATTTCATCTACGCCAAGGAATGGTACTGACTCAACATTTTCCCCACAAGACGTTCCTAGGCCCACACCCGAGTGCAAAGGAGTAATCCAAAGCTAAGGATACAACTCAGGTTAAGGTTTGAGTTTAGACGTAGGCCCAACATCAAATACGAAGTAGAAAAGCTCATCCTTTCCCTGTTTATTTCAGGAATTTATTGCTCAAAAAAGCCAAAACTACACTGTCTGAAATTACTGGTTGCCAAGTTGTGGTCACTGACTCTCCTTGATCAAGAATTAAGATTCTCTCATTGATAGACCCCTCTGACCTGTTGATCTGACCTAATGACCTACATCCTCATCACAATTCCTTTCACTTTCCCTTCTCCATAACCAGTTTAAGTCCGAATTCATTCTGAGAGACAGACTTTTTCTTCTCTCGGTGAACTATTCCCATCATTTCTCAAGTGCGCTGGCACCTTGCACAAACAATAAATCCTCACATTCACGAGAGCAGATAAAATTGAAATCTCTGTCATAATAAAACATCCTGCTAGTAAAGGGACATGATTTACAACAACACAATACTCGACTGCTCGCCACAGTATTAATATGTGGCGCGGTTGATGTTTGTTATTCTGCTAAACTGGTGCCACGTTCTACAGAGAAACTGTCTCAAGGAGAGAAATATTAACAATAAAAGCCCATATAATACATTGGAGCTAAGGCACATCAGCTCATGGATTGCCTGTTCTTCAGAGCACTGCCTGCCTTGAGCCACGTTGAACATAATCTCACTTGGAGTACAATAAAGTTTACTTTCCCTAATTGCTACTCCAGTAAGAAAACCGAAGATATAAATAATTCAAATAATTATATTAAATAATTACATAAACGGTAGGTAAAGAAACATAAAAGCAAAATAAGCCACCCCTATTATAATTTGAAACTAGAAAACATGAATGTGATTTTAAACTACTCATGAAAATATTTGAATAATCCCCAGTACTGGTGAAGTGAGTGCAGCTTTAGAAAGCGACCAGAGACATTCCTAAGAGAAAGGAGAAAAAGAAAAGAAATAAATATCAGGGAACATACTCATGTTCCCAGAAAAAGAATGATTTGAACACAATGGGTATTACAGAAGTGTTTAAGCAGTGAAGATATTTGTCACTTTTTAATTGCTCATTTGTAAAACAAAAACCATTCTTTCAGTGATGGGTTTTGACTGACTCTTAATTGGAATTTCAAAAGGCATTTAAAGATTTTTTTTTTTTTTGCATTTGAACTTCAAAACCAAACAGATTCAAACAGAAATCTTTAAAGGTTCGTTCATGCCTATAAATAATATTAATTTGGGAATAAATGCCAGTACCCCTCTTCCTTTCTAGCATCCTCTTCTCTTTATATATCCACACACATATATCCCTTCTGACCAACTCTTTCTGCACACAGCCTCCCGCTCAGCCAAGGGATACGTGTTTCCATAGGCAACCCAGATCATTTGCATATTTGTAAAAAATAGTTAGTGTAAGCTGAAGTATTTTTCTAAATTAATGAAAGCAAAGTGTTGCCCTGACAAGACAGACAAGCGTCGCATTGTTAATCTGTAATAATTCTGAAATATTCAGAGTTAAACCGGGTAGAATTGAACCCCAGGTGTTTACTTTCTAGAGAGATGAATGGCTTTAAAGATTGTGTTAACCATATTGACTGGGTCTCCATTGACTGCAACAGGAGCTCATGCATTCAGGGATTAATTTATTTGCCTAAATGGAGACATCCAGGGTCGTTTGAGATGCCTTCGGATATCCAAGGCATCCATCTACACAAGGCTGACACAAATTACACTGGACTCAGGAGAGACACGTGGTTTTCTTGGAAGGCATCCTGACAAAATGCTCCTGGACACTTCAAATGTAACCATTTGCATCTTTAAAGGCAAAAGAAACAAGTCCATATCCCATATGAAAGTCTTTGAATGTGTAGTTGAATAAAATCCCCCAAAACTTAGTGATCTGTGTCTAAAAGTTGCCTTTTTCTCTTCCACAACCATAAAGAGACTCGCATGAGTAGCTCAGTCGTAGAAGTCTACAAGCTAGATGAACCCCAAGCAAAACTACCTATTACAAAGTCATCTATCCTCATAATAAGGTCAGTAGCTTGTAATACTGTTAGGTTCTTTATTTTGTGTACTACAAACAATAGCCATTGCACAGAACCAAAAGACAGACTGGAAAACCTGTTTGAAAATTACGCAACGTTCAAGACGTGTTCTCCACTCCTACAAGAAACCGCATGATCTTGCAAAAGTAACACTGACTTGTCTTCGTTCAAAGGTGTATTGCTTTCATATATTGGTTTGTTTTCATATCTTCTGTAACAAACACACACAATTAAGTATTTTTTAATGTCTTTGTCCTTCACCTTTGTGTATATCCTGCTCCTCTGGGCATCAGTTGCATACACAACCTGAGTGCGCAATGATATTTTGGTCCTGCCAGCTTTATTTACAAAAATCCTCTGTCCCCTGCCCTCCCTGCAGCCCAACAGGACATCCAGAAGACTCTTTTTTTGTCATCTTCTGAAGAATGAATGCATCATTTCGTTGGCATGCCAAGGCTTTCCTGCCGCACCGCCTGCAATCCCTACACCCACACTTCAAGGCGCTTTTTCCATGCAGCAGATTCAGGAGCTGTATCGGTGCCAGGACAAGAGCAATGCTTCACTGCAGAAGATGAACTGCAAAGGATATGGATCCCGCTCCTCGTTCTGTTAACAGGATTTTTGCATGTATGGCTTACTAAGTAAGGGGAAAATGTCAGTTTTTAAATATATACTCTGAAAAAGAAAATGCTGAGTGAACAAAGAGCAACGTGACCTGGAACCCTACACCCACACTTCAAGGCGCTTTTTCCATGCAGCAGATTCAGGAGCTGTATCGGTGCCAGGTCAAGAGCAATGCTTCACTGCAGAAGATGAACTGCAAAGGATATGGATCCCGCTCCTTGTTCTGTTAACAGGATTTTAGCATGTATGGCTCTACTAAGTAAGGGGGAAATGTCAGTTTTTAAATATATACACTGAAAAATAAAATGCTGAGTGAACAAAGAGCAATGCGACCTGGAAACCTCTTCCCTACCCCCAGATCAGAGGCAGTAGCAGGACAGGATCTATCCAAAGAGTAGAGAGGAGGCCTCTTGTGCCAGCTCCTGCTCTGAACCCCTCGAAGCAGTGATTCTGCCAGCTGCTCAAATGCTGCGGTACCCAGCCAAAAGTAGCTGGAGGCACAGACTGCTCCTATACATCGAAGCGGTAAAGGACAGCCAACAGCACATCCCACCGGCCCACCTCAATGCATCTTGCTCAAGCCAGCATCTCTCTGGGAGCTGCAGGCACAGCTGCCAGTATCCTCGCTCCTCCTGGCCATTATAGGACTTGGCCCAAATTTGGAATACGATTGATTTAGTTACCTCTATAAAATCTGGAGAAGGGAACGCTCAGCTGCTTTGAACTGAAATGATATGGGTTTTTTTTCCCCAATTGGAAGGAATAAATTGAACCTCAGCAAGTTATATACCTATATAATAATGCTCATTTCATACATCTCTGCCAAGTACTGAGTGTGATTGGCATTTTCCTCTCTAAAAAACTGTGTAGAGCAGTTGGTACAGCTGATTGATTGAAGTCAGTCCAAGTACTGATATTTCTAAGCACCAAGCCAAAGAGACATTTATTTATGCTGTGTGCTCCGAAATTGTGGGGACCATTAATTTTTACGACTTCACAGGTTGAAGTGGGTACCTTGGCTTCACCACAAAAGGTCAGGATGAGAGCTTGGGAGAGAGCATCCTGTTCCCTCCCCCAAAGAGAAGATGGGCAAGCAGGCAACAAGGAAGACGTGGTGGGACCCAGCAGACTCCCAGTTGGAGATTAGGATGTCCTGGTAACCCCAATAATTTTTCTTGAGTTTAAGTAACTCAATTGCACCAGATTTCCAGAAAGTTAGATTTTGTTCTCTACAGGGAGATACGCCAGTCCCTTTGGCTTCACTGTGGTTGTGGACACAAATCCAACAGCAGAACTGGATCTCAAATGCACATCAAAAGCTTCGTTGAACACTTTCCTACAGCAGTTAATAAGGGCCTGAGAATCTCAAATTATCAGAGCAACATCCTCATAGGCACCAAGATGAAAATACAGCATGAATTACGCCAGAGTCTTTATTCTGAGGTTTTTTTTCAAGTTCCTGTTGAGGATCTGGAAAGAATTCCAGATTCAGATCGAAATGCAATATCATTTTTACATAACACTGCAATATGTAGGGCGCTTCAGTGAGCCATCTGGATGCATATAGGATTAATGTTATCAATCAGGATTTAAAGTAAAATTGTATTATTGATGTCTTTAGGGGTTTAACACGCAGCAACCACAGAATATTTGAGATCACTGGAAAACAATCAACTAAGAAACGGTTGGGAGGAACATTAAAAAAAAAACCCTGAAATGGAGAACAAGCTCAGCTGAAAGAAATAAAACTGCTGATGACAGATGGCATTAAGCGGATGATCTTCCTAGATAAGCGTTGGCTCTAATGCTACAACAGGGTTGATAAATATGTTGAACAGCTTGCCTGGGGCAAGTCAAACAAAGCCCTCGGCAAGAAATTGAAAATGCAGTTTGCCTAACAGAGCAACTAAAGAGGAATTTCTTGGCTCACCATTTTGCCAAGACGTGTTCTGTTCACGCTGCATGAATTCCCCGAGAAACGGTTGGGTTTGCTGCTTTTTTCCATAGGAGAAGCAGAACCTTCACGTTGATCCAAATTAACAAATGCCTGGGCGACGCATTTATGCGTGGTAGCTGCCGACATCCGAAGCGCGGGTGGGCACGTGTTTGTGTGTGTACGTATGTTTGTATCAAATCTGCACAACAGAGCAGAATTATTGTAAAGGGAAAAGCAGGCTATCATAATAGAAAAGGAATATTTTACTGTCAAGAGAAAAACTGCCATGTTTTCAGCACGAAAAGTATGCATAATATGTCAGAAGTATGACTTTTAAAAAACCCTGTAAGACTCAAACTGGGAAAAGAAAGAGAGAGATAGAAAATGACTCTTAAAATGTGTTCATTCAACCCACCAGAAAAGCACGTTACAAGTTATAAATAATAAAAAATCAACGGGATTTAAATAAATCTGAAGCCAAAATTGAGAACGTTAATAAGGCACAAACCACAGTTGCTCTAAACTTCACAGTTCTGGTACGAGAGGTTTCAGATATTCCTATTTAAATGTAATTTTGATGTTAACCAGCAGAGAGCAGGGACATACACGAGTCAGTGTATTAAAACACTTCCAAAGATGGCTTTATTCACTGCCTCAGTATTCTTCTCCCACTCAATAAGCAGGAATATTTAAACCAATTTTATCCTGAAGGTCACCAAAACTGTTCTCTGGTGGGTCCACATCATAAGAAAACTCCACCAAAATCTTCTGTTGGAAAACTTCTTGCCTTCAAGTCCCAGAAAATGGAAGATATAACCCACTCGAAATCTCATTTATGGTGATCTGAAAGGCTGACATCGCATAAATCTTTGGATGTGGGGAACCAAGTTTTCTGCCTCCTCTAGAAGGCAAATACTTAACTAGTAATTCACAATTACGAAGCTCCTTTCGCCCAAAAACATCGAGGAACTTTGCACACAATAATGCAGCCTCACATGAACCATCATTTATGAACTATTACTTTAAATACTCCACAACTGAGGTATGAGTGGTCCCACAGCAATGAATCCCTTTTGGGAAAATACAGAAGGATCCCAACTAACAGGTCTTTGTTTAAAATATCTCTTTTTCATGCTATGATAGAAACTCCACTTGATAAAACTATGTATTTTGTAACTTTTTCATTCCCGTATTTTGGTTGGATTGCATTCTTCAGTAAAACTTTGTCTAGACCAAATAGAGCCAACTTCCATCTTATTTGTCCTCTGTCAGAGGGATACAGCTGCAATATCGAAATGTGGAAAATAAGACAAAATAAAGAACTGCTTCCAAAAACACAGAAAATGTACCAGAATATTGTGAGTGCTTTAACATGTTGAACCAGATACACCAACGGGTGACCCTGATATTTGTCAGGGTGAGGACAGGACCAGTCGGGATCAGGCATGGGGCAAGAAAAATAAAGCATGTTTAACAATAAATAGAGGAAGATTGCCATCTTACAATCTTTTCTTCTTTGATCGAGTTTCATCCATGAAATGGAAATAATTGTGTTGACTTGGCATTGCATAAGTAACCGATTCCATTATATTCAGACAGGGGGAGAACTGGGAAAAACGAGATGAGAAGGGGGCTTTGGGAATTCAAGCCTGAATGCAGATTGTAAAATATTTTCTCTCCGAGGCTTTTTTCTGTCGTTAGTGGTACTGTTATTTTCAAAACCACAGCACATAAAAGCCTTCATCACAGATCTGAATTTCGTTGTGTTGGCTACAAATGCAGAACAAAACAGCAACCTCCCCAAAAGTTTCATCTTCTGTTTACAGGGTCGTTCACATTGGTACATCCCGTAAGCACCAAAGAGAACAGTCACAAATTGTACAGTTCAGGAATTGGAAACCAATAAACACATCCTTTCTTTAATACCTAAGGATTTGGGAACACAACTGAGTGTTTATGGCTGGGAACAATTGGGCAGCATTTTCCACGAGCAACTGAATCACATAAAAAGCAACACTGCACCAAAAAATGGGTATGACCTGCAGAAAAGAAGTGCTGTACACAAAGTGAGAACAACCAGTCCTTAAGTGCAAAATATTTGGATTAAAATTGCGTGTCTTTCATGTCTAATCGATTAAAGAGGAGTCTTAAGAAATCCCGTGGGGACCTGATGTTTCTTGGCCACAAAGATGATGACACAGAAAAAAATATCCAGGTTTACAGTCTGAATTCTGACTCATTTAACTATTTAGTCTATTGGATCAATGAAAACGTGATGACTATGAATAAAAGCATCAGAAGCTCTTGGCACATCTCTGAAGTGTCCAAAAATGGAATCAAATCTTAATCTGCATTAACACAGCAGAATGTCTGAGGATACGGCCAATGAAAGCTAAATTATGCCAGCTTGTGCGCAGATAAATTCAGTCGAGCCACCTTTCTATCTCCTTTGAAGAAGGGAGTAGTTTCTTGATATATTACCTTTCAAAAGTCTGTTAGGGATAAAGAGAACCCCTGGTACAATAATACGCGAAAGAGTTGAAGATAGAGCTACATGGTCCTATCATCAACTTGATTATTTGCTTCATTGCAAAGCATCACATCTTTAGTTCAGGCATTGATTTGAGGCTTTCACATCATTTTGTGATCTTCCTTCGCTCGAAGCATTCCAACACTTTGCAGAGATTCATTTCAGATCGTCCTCGGTCATTTGGCACGCTTTAGCGCCCCGCTACTCAAGTAGAACTTGATGTACACATAAAATAAGAGATGTCATCAGGGCTGTGTAATCCATTCGATTCTCTCGAAACGGTGCCTTTCATAGCAAGTCATCTCTGCAGTAATAGCGAAGCCTCACCCTTGTCTTGCGACAAATCTCTGTAATCTCCCGGCAACCTGAGGGAGCTTGAAATGTAGACACGCAAAAGAAAACAGATTCGAAAAGCAAAGCAGCACAAACATTTTGTCACCAGCAGAATAAGAATCACTTTTAGGGCTGTGCTGCCGAGAATAATAACTTGTTTACAAAGTTTGGTTACTGCAAGGAATAGAAATCTTGCCTTTTCTTTCCCTTTTTTTTTTTTTGATAACTATTGCTAAGTTAAATTAACTGCCACAGACACATTCGGAAAAAGTAATCTCGTATTGCTTATTTTATTTATAACCTTAGATTTCAGACAACAATAGACAACCGTAGGCACCCTGACAATTATTTAAACTTACAACCTATAATTGCTCGGGAGCAAAAAATAATTACATTCAAATAAGAAGCCAATTCAACAAGCAGCCCTTTAGTCCTCCTTTGCCCAGCTCCACAGAAACATACCCTTAACCCTTTTCCAATAAAAGCCCAAACTAAGAAACGCCTTCTAAGTGCACCTAGAAGATCATTACAACTTATCTATTTGGAACCAGAGCTGTCTTTAATGGAAACATAGGATTTCCAAGAGTTATTTTCTTATCTGTTAGTAGCCAATAAAATTATTGGACATTTTCACTTGCAAAAGAGAATAACTCATTCCTATCCAACCCTAAAAAGACAATTACTCCAGAAAATACCAGAGAAGATTGTTACAGAAAAACTCATTTATATCCAGAGGAACAGCCCGAGGCCAAATAGATGTATTATGCACAGCAAAGTCCATGACCTGCTTGGTCTCCAACCCCATGGTTTTCTTTGACATCCTCTAAACGCCCTGTGCACCCCGTTTGTGGTTGGCTGAATATTTAAGCTACAGTGCATCATGAGGTACACATGGTTTAAGGGCTGTAGTAGCGTGCTTTTCCTTAAATGAAGTGCTTCTCTATCCCTGAAGCTGGCTTTTGGGAGAGCCTCATCATGTGCTATAGACATGAGCAGTGTCATTTGTTAAAGAAGAACCATGAAAGCTGCACAGCAGCCACCTAAGGTGGAAATTCCTGTCTTTACCATGAACTTGGATGTGGCCACTGCATAGCAACAATTTGAACAAGCACAGACACACTTATTTTCGTATGCAGCAGAATTTTTCTCTTTTTTTTCACAGGTTTTCACAGGTTTTTTCACAGGTTGTGAATTAGAAAATATTTTTTTTAAAAAAGGCAATGCAGCAAGTCCAGAGGAGGCCACGAAGTTGGTCAGAGGGCTAGAGCACCTCCCTTGTGAAGACATGCTGAGTGAGATGGGGTTGTTAGGCCTGGAGAAGAGAAAGCTCTAGGAAGACCTGTGAGCACCTTCTAGGACCTGAAGGGTACAGGAAAGCTGGGAAGGGACTTTTGACAAGGGCTTGGAGTGATAGCTTGAGGGGTGATGGCTTTAAACTGGAAGAGGGGAGATTTAGATTAGACATTAGGAAGAAATTCCTCCCTGTGAGGTGGTGAGGCCCTGGCCCAGGTTGCCCAGAGAAGCTGTGGGTGTCCCCTCCCTGGCAGTGCCCAAGGCCAGGTTGGCCGGGGCTTGGAGCAGCCTGGGCTGGTGGAGGTGTCCCTGCCCACGGGGGTTGGACTGGGGGGCTGTGAGGTCCCTTTCCACCCAAACCATCTGATAACTCTGTGATTCTATGAATATGTATTACTCATGACTACTGCATTTCAGAATAATGCAGTAGGCAAAAGTGACACCTGACAGACAAGCCTGAGAAGCAACAGAGGGGACACTGAAGCGGATATAAATTAGCTTATACAAACCACGGTCAGAGATCCTTGTACAAATGTATTTTGAATAACTGCAGCTGTCCAACCAGGCTTGGATAACTTGGGCACCGCTGCGACAGAGACAGAGCTGTGGTGCCCCAGGGGGGAAGCAGTTAAGAGGTCTCTCCATGGGTCCCTTCTGAGGTTTTTTTAACATACAACTTCAAAGCAGGTTAGGTGTGATTACTAGAATGTATATCAAGTTTGCAAAACTTGTCCAAGTTTATTGTCTAGCAGAAAAAGATCCGAGTGTATCTTTAATTTCTTATTTCTCATTACAAATCCTCCTCAACCAGGAGCTAATGACAGCTGTGGTTTGCATTTGCATGGTTTCCAATACAATTTTCAACAACAACTCCTGTGTTTTCAAATCAGCACCCAGGTTTTAGCTATGTGACTGCCAACAGCTTGAACTAATTAATAAGAGAAAAGCAGTCAATGTGATCTCATAGGTGATATACACACGTGATATATGTGACCTATGACATATGGCGTATGGTATAATAGGGATCCATCTTATCGTGGACAACAGCAGGCACTCAGGGAACAAGAAAAGTTCAAATACACACGACATTTGGCATTATAAAGGTCCAAGTCTCCGACTTTTTCAGCATTTCCTGAGGCTGCTGTGGTTTGAAGAACAGTGGATCTCTCTTGCAGCTATTTCTCCAGAGAAATCTCCCATATGCAGAAAATCCTTTGGCAAGGAGACCAACAGTTTTTTATTTTATCCCAGCTCTTCTGATATATTTTGAAACTGGCTTCTGCTTGCATCCTTTCTTCTGGTCCCTATTTAATACACGGGGAGATATCCTGCAAAATCCATTCCCTTTTACATTCCCGGGGAATTTTTCGCTCCTGCAAGAGCTCTTCTGACCTAAGCTGTGCAGAACTGCATGCAGTATTAACCACATGGAAAAAACCATGGGTTTACACACTGGCATAATGATGATTTCTGCATTTCCGTTCCTATTCCACTATCCAACAACAGATATCGACAGGGAAAAGAATTGCATACTTAGTTAAAACTGTATACATCAGTTAAAATCCATATATTATGCATAAGAAGGGAGTTTGGGGGGCAAAATACGACTGATGGAGTCATCAGCAAAGTGCCTGAGCCTCACAGCAGGCTGCAGCCAGGGAGAACGCAATGGGTTGAGATCTGAGAAACTCTGATTGCCTCAGGTGCCAAACAACACAGCACTTCTGTGAGCTCCACACATGCTCCGAAACATTTTGGATTCGCAGGGTACCTTGAATTATTGGGAAGATGTTTGTATAGAGTCAATAAGTCTGTTAAAGCAACAAAACCGCCTCAAGGCTATGAGCATCTTTGCTTTACCCTTGGGTTTGGTCTACAGCTTCAAAAAGCTTAAATAACTGTAGCTTGAAACAAACAACTGGAGGGGAGCAATATAAGTTTTAAAATGAGGTAAGTGGTGATATTTTAATTGAAGATTTAACAAATTCAAGTATAAACATACCTTATGGAAATAGTAATCTTGGCCCTCTCACATGCACCAAGGAATTGGTGACCTATTCAAAAGTCTGTTGATGAAAGCAGAAAGACAGCATACAGAAGATATTGGCCAGCAAGAGGAGATCCGTGTTAAAAGTTATGGTCAAAATATGGTCAACAACTTTGGGGTTGGACTGGATGATCTTTCAAGGTCCCTTCCAACTCCTAATATTCTGTGATTCTGTGATTTCCCATGCAAAACCCATTTCACCTATGGCGCTAAGGCATAATTAGTGTTGTGTGGGATGTGAGCACCTACATTTTCTCAGTTTAGAGTTTTGTTTCCTATCAGTGGCTGTCCGTTAAGAGTGGGGCTTCTATAGCATAAGCCCAAGGGTAAGAGCTGCACATGTTGGGGCACGTCATGAGAGCACATCAGGATATTTCAGGTTATAAGGCCTGCCAGGAGAATATTGGGTTTACTGATCTCCAGAAACTGAAGTAA
Source organism: Mesitornis unicolor (assembly GCF_000695765.1). Lineage (NCBI taxonomy): Eukaryota > Metazoa > Chordata > Aves > Mesitornithiformes > Mesitornithidae > Mesitornis > Mesitornis unicolor. Next base: position 120 of record NW_010187547.1, on the reverse strand, counting down.
TTCATGACCTCTTTATCTGCCACAGGGAGAAACACCACCACACCTGATGAGTCTAAATACAACCATTTTGATGCTTAAACCGCTGTATTTTTATCAGTGATCTGGACGAGGGGATCGAGT